>NW_027115079.1:74498-78492 GCF_000696795.3 Halyomorpha halys
TTTATTTTACTTTCATAATCAATAATTATTTGTCCTGTTTTCGTCTATGAGTTAGTTATATACTCAAACTAAACGTAATTTATTTAACAAATGGCATCCACACACTAAGCATTTAATTGAAACTACTGTTTGACTACCTCGCTAGTGGGAAAATTGTGGAACTTCGACCATCCCTAAAGTTCAGAAGTGCAACATCAAACCTTTTGATAAACCCTCTTTTTCAAAAATTGTGAATGTAAATATAAACGATTCGATTTCAGATTTAAAAGATTATTAATTTTTTCATAAGTAAATGATTACTATAGGAGAAAACATACGATTTTGAAGTCAAACTCCCGAATCATAAATGGGTTCGTCAAATAACAATAAGGGAACATAAAACACTATTCCAGACGAGAGGGGGTATAAACAGGCGATGTACACAACTCATTGAATTCTCTACAGTTGAACAAACTCAGGAATTAATAATAATAATTTCCTTATAATTCTCTGATTTAACACTTAAAGAAAACTTTTCAGCTGTCAAACTTTCTTGTTTCTCGCAACCAAGCATTTCAGCCAGCACTTGTGTTTTCCATATCTTCAATATTTTTTTTATATTATAAAAAAAAATCAAGAAAATTCAATCGATGTGAAAAAAAAATGTGAATATCATTAAATATTTTAAAATTAACTAGTTTCGATTCTATAGTATAAATTTATTTGTAAAAAAGAAAGTAAATTTTTTTGTCAATTTTATTCTGCACTCGCAAATATTATTCGTATAAACAAAATTATTCTTCTACACAAAGAAAAAGAAGAATCTAAAAAACGAAATCGACGGTGGTAATAACTTTTTTTTTTTTTTTTTTTAATGAATTTATGATGAATGGCCATATCTTTATTTTTGTAAGCTTGTTTATTTTTATCAGTTTACGGCTACATTTTAGCTAAAAAATCAAATTAATTAAATTTGTAGTCCTGAAGTTATTATTTTTAGGTACTTGAGAGCCCGATGCCATTTGTTGATTCTAATGAATATATACATCATATTAATAAATTTGATTTTTTAAAAAGTTAATATAGATTAATGTTATATTATAATAACATATACCTCTAATTTCATATTGGAGAGAGAAGTTCAGAGAAGAACTGTTGTAATTTATATTCGTGGAACCTTTATACTAAATATTTAAATCACGTTCTGCCTAACAAGCAAAAAAAAAAATAACTATAAAAAATACAGATAGCACTTTTCTTAATAAATCAACACCCTCCTTACAGCCGGGGTTGCAATCAGCAAAGGAGGGAACTGAGCAGATAAACAGGTTCATCTCAATATGAAAATCGTTCCAGGGGAGGGAAGCAATCTGCTGGAGAGCTGGAATGATGAGGCTATATTCTGGATAATCCAGGCCTTTATTCATTATCATACACAACTTCGCCACCCCTTCCAGCCGGTCGAGTATTTGAGTTGAGCGCTGGTGCCAAGTTTAAACTTAATAACGGCTCTGCTAACTCCACTCCGCCAGCAAATGAAAATTACTAACTTCTAGATAAATACCGCCCCCCCCCTTCCAGTGCCTTCTGTATAAATTAAAATATTACCTCTCTCCCGCTCCGGAAGAGGAATGAGTCCCTTTGTATTCTAATTTTCGCCCTCCAGTTTCCCAAGCAGTTCAAGAACTAATTCTTTATTATACAAATCACTTCCCTTATTAAACGAAGCCTGGGCCCTCTTCCTAACTTTTTATTCCCCCATAAACTTTATACGGAAGGCGAATTTCCAAACTCAGCATTTTCTGAATTTCAGATCACCATTGAAGAATATCTCCATATTCTAGGTCTTCGAATAGCTAGACTATCCACAATATTTAAACATGTTAGAAATTCCTTATTAATTCATTAGATGAAAATATATGTAAAGCATAATCGAAATTGTGAATAAAAAACTTCTAATTAATATGTCGACACGGACATTCCTTTTAACTTGCATTTAAAATATATTCTGTTGTGAAACGCACACATATGTGAAAACTCAGTCGGAAGAGGTAGTATGAGTAGTTGCATAGAAGGGAGATAGCCACGATTAGTTTTCATCGAATTAGTTTGAACAATTTGTTTTATTATTATTGTTATGATCATCCGTTTTTACAGGTTGAATATCTGATGTTAGGAGACCAGAAGTCCAACCACCTTCATATTTTTGTTTACTTTTCAAATACTTAAAAATTATGGTTGCATAAAAAAATGAATATGTGAACGGACTGTTAACGGAGCCTGTCTTAGAACATCAATAGGCAATCCCAAATGATTCGTGCCTGCCACTGTTGATTTTGGTATGAGACCATTGGTGGATATTATGATTAGAGTAGTGGTCCCATCCAAATGACATAGTTCCTTCTACTCTATCTGCCGATTCATCAGTTTTTCTCCCACAGTGGAGCTTACATTGGTATGGTTGAAGATCCCGACATCAATAAGTTCCATTTTTTTTTCTTGGATTAAATGATATCTGGTTTATTATGAAGCATTGTATGGTCAGTAATAATTGATTCATCCCAATAGAGGTTATGGGGAAGTTGTACTTTATCGCCAGGGCCTGCGGCAAAGTTTTGGCCACATTGTTACATATACAGGAGATATATGGTACCAGCCAACACTCCACATCCACCAGTCATATGTTGTATTGATTCCAGCGTTACTGAGCTTAAGTGACAATTATCTACTTAGCTTACGTTTTCTATATGATCTGATGACAATAATCTGATGTTGAATGGCGATCAAAAACCCTTCTGTCTCGGAGAATAATTTTCCAGCCTTTAACCATTCGATCGTTATTTCCTTGTGAATGGAGCTATCATTTAATTTGCTGTAGAATCTCCCATGCAGAGACTTGTTCTTCCATTTTATCAACCGTTCATTTTCTGACACAATTGATGATTCAACACCATTGGTCAGATGAAGTGCATTTAAACCAGAATGCATCCATGAGATAGTTAAATAAACCCCTGTAGATTTTGCGTGACAATATTAGCGTTGGGCCTCTTCCTGTTTGCGGCAAGCTTCTTCGATGTTTAGCAAACCACGTTCTCCTTCTTTCCTTGGTAAATATAGACAAGCTTTAGAGGATATTGGGTGGTAGGTCTGTTCTTATGTAAGAGTTGTTCGTACAAGACGATCCATCTCCTGTAGGCTAGTGTTAGACGTCTGCACTATGCTGAAGCTATAACTAAGAGCAGGTATAGGCCGGGTGTCGATTTTATTATTTATTGTTGTTAGTATTATTATTATTTTATATATAATATATAATATACACAATTTTTTTATTAAATGAAATTGAAATTTATAAAATGCTAATTAATACCTTTGATATTATTGAAATTGATTTTTTCTGACTTATATGATATTGATATCTATAAACCTTTTCTATAAATCCTTTATTTATCTTTTTTTTTCTCAGAATACAGCTTGTGAGGTTAATTGGCGTGAAGTCAATAGCCAGTTAAGTAACTAGATGTAAGAGATTTTTTTCTCTCAATATTTTGCCCTACTCAGTGCACTAGAATCTATAAAAAAAAAACACATTGACACACTAGTTGACTTATTTTGCCCTTCAATATAAAACCAGTTCTGAAAACGTAATAGTTTGGTTGGCTATAATAAAAGCATCAATCTTTCAAGATTCCACTAACGATCTATGATATTACCTAGACTGAGCTCCTTAAGTTACACTCATTCAGACATCATTGGGCAAGAAAAAATACATTAACAAAGATAATAAAGATGTATATCTCACAACGACAGCTCAAAAACACCGTTTAACAAGGAACGGCATATTTGTTGAGATTTCTTGGAGTTAAATACTGCCTTTATTTGATCAAGAGAATGAAGTTCAGTCCACGATTCACTCATCAGAGTTGAATAGATATTCTTAACAACTTATATTGAAAATTCTCTAACATCTTGGTTTTTTGGGCAACAATGTTTTTGTTTTAACAAAGTCAAAAATTAT
>NW_027115079.1:78844-83462 GCF_000696795.3 Halyomorpha halys
TTTATTTGTATAGGATTATTCCCTAGGCAGAAATATTTTAAAATTTATATATATCTAAATCTAACAACGTAGTGTCAAGTATTTTCTTAAGTATAATAAAGTGTTTACGGGATGTTAATGAATAGAGATTGTCCTGAAAGTCAAAGATAACCACAATTCTTTCATTTGAATCACTTAAGGTACGATTCAAACGTACCAGGACATCTCTAATCTGATGTAACTATAAGGTGAATCTCTTTTAGGCTTTAGGTATGAAGGAATCTTATGTTTGGTTTGCACTTATGCAATCCTACCTTTTTTTCTACTCATGATAACTGAATTGGCGAAAGGTGATTGTGTGAAATGCACCTTCAACTGAAGGAGGTATTCCATAATTGAAAGTATGAGAAAATGAATTCAATAAACAATTTACAGGGTTGTGGAGAGTAAACACAAGAAAAGAATACTATAATTTATTCTATGATTAATAATAAAAGGATTATAAGGGAGTAGACGAAAAGAAACATGGACGGATAAGGTTAATTTTATTATTTTGGATGCAGCCAAGATAGCAATATTGATGCGTCGATGTGTACTAAGATCCGGTCTAAGTTGATTAGGAATAAAAATTAGAGTGAACTCACTTTTGCAGAAGAATGCGGTATCTTCCCTCTCATTATCTTTTTTTTTTTTTTTTTTTTTTTTTTCTTAGTTCCATCTGTATATACATGTTTTTTTTTTTTTTTTTTTTTTTTTTTTCCCAAACCCTCTAAAACAGAAATAAATGTGTAGTGCATTACTGTGTAGAAAGAAAAAGTAATTCGTGTTGTGTCTTACCTTTTACTACCTTTGGTATTTAAAGGTTACCTGTTATATTTAATTTTACATATGAGCTATCCTTTCAGCAGCTATTTGAGTCCGGAGGTGAGGGGCCTCCTCGTGTCATTATCTTTCTGTTCAGGGAACCACTTCCTTAAGTTACGCGAGCTTAATAACTTGAATTTTCTATCTCTTTTTTTACAATTAATTAAGGTAAAAAAAGACAATTAACCTAATATTTTGATATAATGTACTATCTGTTTCAAGGCCATGTTCATAATTCTTACACATAGGATACAGATTTCTCCCTGGGACCTCACTCAATGAATCACAGACGGTGGCACTGACTCCAGAGTTATGGCTGCGTGACGAGGGAATGATTAGAGGTCTTTAAAGCTGATGACGATTAGCCCCTGTATAAGGGTTTAATTACCAGCGGAATCAATGCTAACCCTTCGGTAATATCCGCCGATCTGGGGAGCAATCCGCATTAGGGAGAATATTCGGGAGGGGCGGGAGGTAAATTAGGCAAAAACAACCCCCTCCCAGTCAATCCGCTAAATTATAATATAGAAGAGGAAGGGGTTGGCACAATAGGGGCCGAGTATTATCCAAATTGCTGCTCCCGAGCCATTAGATTCTCTCCTATTGTCAGGGGGCCCCGTCACATTAGTCAAAACTACCCTTCAGTTCAGAGGGCAAAACATATTTGTGTCTGTATAGCTGCTGTTAGGTCTTGGACTGTCAGAGATTTTTAAGACTATTCTCAAATCGATATTTAATTCTCTTGTGGTGTGTTACCTGAAATTTAAATTTAAATGTTATTTATAATAATCTTTTTGTAAAATTTCTACGATTACTGAAATTAAAAAAATAAATCTGGTGATCTATACGTATCACACAACTATCACTTAAGACTTTATTATGAATTGAAATTAGCCATTGCCTATTTTAACGTCGATTTCCTAATTATTCATTATGGTAGTATTTCTTCTTACTATATTTTGCATATATACATATATCATTGTTTATATTTTTTTTTAATATATCAGTAAAAACTACTGTTTTTTAAACTGTGAGTTTTCATGGTTATGACAATCGTCAGTGGTTATAACTTTTCTCATAACAACCATGAATACAGAAAAAAAACCGAATTCTTTCATAATCCATAAGTATGCATTTTTCATTCCTTCTAACAATAATAGATGGTTTTTTATTCCCAATAGTAACATAAAATTAAAACTGCTTGGCGGAAGATTTTTTTTAATTTAAGCTCTCTTAGACTATGTCATTGAAAATAAGACAAAGATGATATTAAAGACCATCAAATATATGATTTGACGAATTTAATGAAAGCTGGTGAAGTCAATTTTTATAAAAGTGTTTTAGTTACTTCCATCACTAATTGAACTGTTATCAATAATAATAAATATTTTTCGATAGAGTGCTTTTTTATACATTTTCCTGAGCTCGAAAAAAAAAAAATGAAAATTTATTGATTTATTCAATATTATTAGTTGAAAAAAGGGTCATTTAGTATAACAGAGATGCCTAAAGTTTAAAGATTCAAGAATTAAATAAGAAACTGTTTCTTTTCAACAGTTTTTCAACTTGTGGTACGCGTACTTTTAGTAGTACCAGTTTCTTGTTAGTGGTTCCTGAAAAATATTGGAAGGTATTATCTGGTCAAACTGTTGTAGATTGTAAACTGATGTTACCAACTCAATGGCCGGTTTATATATTGATCTTATTGACTACGTTTTAAATGTCGCTAATAATGTAATTTGGAGCAACTTTTGTATCTATAGTAAAATTTTGTAACAAAGCGCCTTCAAGAGACTCATTATCATTCATGCGGTGTAGATAATAAATATGAAACTATGAAAAAACATACACACACTCGCATGTATATATGTTAAAGTGAGTTTATAATCCGGCGTGACATTTAGACGAGTTTAAATATAAATTGTCTCATTATGTTATGTGAATGCATGGCCAGTCTATAAAATTTATAATACAAATAAAATAACACACAAAAATTTTAACAAATACAATTATCGTATTTTTACGAAGTTATACCATTTAGCATGGTGTATTATCAAGTGGTACGGGATCCATAAAAGCTTGGAAAACGCTGGATAAGAACTATAATAACACTTAGGTAAGGTAAGTTATTATACTTCTTTAGTATTTCTCAAATATGTATTTGCGCGATGTTGTACTATTTAAGACTTTATATTTACTAAAAAAAGATCTTTTTTTAAATAATTATTTCTATGCTTATCGAGATTTATTTTCTTCTGCGGGGTAGAGTATAATAATAATAAATGACATAGATAAATAACATTCTTAAATGGATATATTTTGTAATTGAAGGCTCCAAAGAAAGAACGGGGCTGTTTTATGTGGTGTTAAGTTTATATGTACGGAAACATATATTTTGTGAGGACTTATTTTAAAAGGCTTTTATTGCTTATATTTTGTAATGTGTGAGTACTAGTAGGAAGGTTCTGACGTGTAAATGTTTTATAAAAGTCTCTCAAAATATGCTAATTAATTTTAAAAGATTTTCTTGAGAAAATCAAAGTCGAGATAAGAGATGTATTTATTTTCGGCATTATTATTTATTTTTTTCAACATACTTCTTCAGATTAATAACCAGTGGACCAGACTCTTCATTTTTTTTATACTTTTGAATTTTAAATACTTTATTTTTAAATGTGAGTTCGTTTCACAACATTAAAACCCATTACCGAACATACTACCAAAGAACAAGTTAAAAGTTTTTTTATTCTATGATGGTTCATTCACTTTTTTATAGTTAGAAATAATTTCATATCTATTCATCTAGAAGGAGGGACATTACAGATGATCAAAATTTAAAAAGTCAATTAATTATAAAGATAAAAACAAAGAATTTTTGTATTAATCTTTTCATCTAATAATGGGAGGAAAGTCGTATCTGTGGATAGAAAATATATTACTGCATTGCTTTTACTAAGAAAGTAAAAATATCAAAGAAGTTTCGATAGAGAACTTAGCAAGACTTATTTTTTTATTTCATATTCTCTATCGAATTTTTTATTTCTATAATACAAATAGAGATTATTCCCTTTGTTACTTGAAAGCTACAGCAAACAGAGAAGAATAATGGTGTAATTGCAGGATTTATAAGACAGGTGATGGAGATAATGATAGTAGTGTTTGGGAGTACTTTCACTTAATGGAGGAGACAGGTAAGTACAGAGTGTAATGAGAAAGAGCCATGAGAAACTTCACTTGTTTACGTTGCTTTCCCGCTCGGGGGCTATATAGATGAGAAAAACAAGTTTAACTAGATCTCAACTTACGTAGGCGGTTCCCTGGCAAGAGTTTTCAATAATTAAGGAAAGTCTTGCAAGTTGATACTCTCATTAACTCAGGTTTTCGATAATAATTAACTGATCGGGCTTGATAATATGTAATTTAGATAATGAAAAACTCAATTTTTATTTCAATTATAAGAGTAATATTCAGATACAGATATTGTTACTGAACAAAAGCTGGTTTTCATTAAATTAGATAACATAGTAATTAAACTAGTTATATAATTCAGTTTCATAATACTAAATATTATGGTTTTGGCCACTTGTGAAATAATCCCATGTAATTTAGTTTTTAAAACAATTCAAAACACTCTCTATTACTTGATATTGGTACATCGAGGTAATATCTACGAACGGAACCTTCACTCACCAATAACCTGCCACTTTCTGTGAGTGTATTTTTATTTTTTATCACGAGCCTTTCTTTTGGGTTATAAGCATGTAATATTAAAATT
>NW_027115079.1:84407-89590 GCF_000696795.3 Halyomorpha halys
TTAACATTTTAGGGATCCGCTCATTACTAAGCCCTACAACCTTACACGTCCATCTTATACACCGCAATGCTACCAGGTGTAGGTTCCTTAATTCTACGTTGTGTAATGTTCTAGATTCTACCGAATACCGGAAGAGACCATTCATATTCTATTGATTTTCATTTCCAATTAATTTACCATCCAAATTACAGTTTAAGAATATTACTTGTCAAGTGAGTTTTCAGTAGTTCCTCCCCATCAGCCTCGCTTCGCTGGATTCTCTGGCTCCAGATGTCTTTTGCTGTTCCTCTCATACGGTACTACTTTGATAGATTTCTTCTATACTGACCTATCTCATTCCTCCTTGCTAAAAATCTGCTATTCCTGCTATAGGGTTGGTCCTCCCTGGCACCTTCTCTGAAAGGTCCAGAGGTCTAATCACAACGTCCTTCTACCTAAGTATTAAACATAAGTATTTTTCTGGTGAAAGTATTTCGACAAATAATATGGGCATAAAAGAATGTAGAATTTAAAAGCAAACGGATCTCTAAGAAGTTAATAAACACTTAACCCGTGGGTAGACCGAATCGGAGAGGCCGCTGTAGGCGACGGGGTTAATGCGTTACCTTGGTAACTTCTAAATTGCAGCGTCGCCAGTTCGTTTCTGGCCTGGGCTGATTAATTATTTGTTGGCAGAAACAACGAAAAGAAAACTCGATCTTGCCGCTTTGGTCAGAATAGGTTGATTACCTATGGGAAAAGTCCTCCCCTCGCCTTCGTATGTTAAAAATAATAAGGAAATGTGTAAAAAAAACGGAGCTAGCAACGCAAAACTGACATGGATTTCGGTTTGGACTGATGTCATTGGGCAGACATACAGCAGTGTCTGGTATTAGCATCAAATCATTTTTTTTTTTTCCGGCTAAGTATTCCATTTGGAGTCCTATACTGCCTAACCATGGTTAGGGGTCAAGTTATTCATTTTGCGGGACCACCACTCGATGAAAAAACACCCCAGGCTGGATTCGAACCGAAACCGCCAGTAATCTCAAATTAGTAATACTGAGCCTTACTAACTGAGCTACGGCCTTAGCATCAAATCTTGGGGTTCGCTCATTATTATGATTTAATAAATAAAATATTCAAGTTATTATTAACTGTGTGTGCTGCCGACCTCATCCCCGATATAACTTTTTTTTTAGTTACAAAATGTCAACTTGAAATTATTTAATTATTGATTGTATTCATTTGATCTATTTTAAAATACCAACAACAAAATCAGACCGACACTCAATACTGAGTGCCTATGCGGACCGCACTTATTCTCCAATATATTCACCCCTTAGAATATCCAATCCCCTCTTCCAATACACCTGAGGGACCCTGAGGACTCTAGACCGAAGACGGTTATCCAGGAGAAGAAAAAGCGGAAACGAGGTTATGGCTAGAGGTCCCCTGCCCTATACAATCCGCTCAAACCCAATAGTGGTAGAGATCTCTTTCTCCTGCCAACTGGTTCTACATTATTTAAGGGTAGATATTGAATCCCAGGGTTCGGCATACATTGAATACCTTATGTGCGAGGGGAGCACTCCTTTCTTTCAAAACTGATTCCTACTGTTTCCTTGCACAAGAGTACCTCTTTTGCTTTGTATTCTTATTAGCTTTGTAAATCTGATAAGTTATTGAAAATGGAAAGGTAGAATGCTATATTCATAGTTCTTGTTTTTTTAAATAGAATAAGACATAATGGGCACTTAATATGAATTTTGATTTTAATTAATTGATTAATTATTTTTTTACTGAGTAATCCTATCCTTTAACTTATTAGGCAAAATTATGATTGAAAACTTGATCCATGATCCATTGTATCTACAGAGAACTTAAATCCTAGAGGGTGACAGGAATATTGAAATAAAAAATGAAAATTAACAATAACTTTCTCACAAGTCTTGTTTTTCATTAAGTTATTATTGAAGAATTCTAATCGCTAATCCTTTCCTCTTAAACAACAGTGAATTACAAGCCAAGTGACGATTATCTTATCATTTCATCTTTATTTCATAGGATCAACATTAGTATCCTCAGGATTGAAAAAGTAATATATAGGATAAAGAAGATAGTAAAGTAGACATCAATAGTGAAATAATATCTATCAACTAGAAACAGGAAATCGCTCAAAGACATGTTATGTGGAAAGTTTATAAGGACTATTTAATGATGCAGAGGGTGACAATGTTATATTATTTGTTTTACTTTATACTAACTATTTACTCATTTATTATTATGATATATGATTAAATTAAATAATAAAGTATCATGTAACAATATGCAGCTTTTTTTATCATCATGTAATATTATTTTAATCATTCCGTATTTTATTCTTTGTTGTTTAGATAAGTTAACTCATTTTCTAAGGATCTAACTGTAAAATTAAATAAATCTTATGTACCTGTTGACGTACATAATAAAAAAAGAACAAAGTGAAGTAATCTAAAGTAAAAAAGAAGATATAAAATAAATTGAGAAATAGGCAAAGTTTATTTACAAACAATAATTATTAAAAGATTGTTAAAAAAAATATTACAGCCATTATTTCTATTTTTAGAAAATAGTGTCAATCCAACGCTCAGCCTCTTAACACGGAAGACAAAGTTGTCCTCACTTATCACTTGTTTTAACGGTTTAGGGAAGCGTTTAAAGATATAGTAAATAGGATGGAGTCAGAAGGTCTTATCTGCTTTTAATAAGGCAGAAACATTAGTCCAACCGAGAAATTGGGGACTATTTTGGAAACTGCTTTAGAAGAATGTTCAGGGCTTTCCAGAAATAGACGTAGTGTTCTATAAGGGGAGATCGGGGAAGACGAAGGTGTGTATATTTTCTACGTTTCCAGCTCTAGTAATTTCATGATTAACTGGCATCATTCAATAAAAAAAAATTACCGACTCCATAACACATAGTGGAGAACATGTAACAACCGTAAAAACGGTATTTAAACTTGTGAATACCGGTATTATTAAATTGTACAAAAAGCTCAAAATACCGGTATTAGGTATCCCTCTATTGCAATCTCTACTCACATACTTATACTATCTATGAACTGAATACGAAAAATTTGAACCCTCAAAAATGTGTAATATCTCAAAAATAAACGTTGGCTCATTAAATTAGTATAATTCTACTATTTGAGTTTTTCTTGACCGCACCCGGACCATATTCCTTTCATCTCAAAAATAATGTTTGAACGGCCGTATTTGCGTTAAATATAAATATTTTAATATGATTTTCTTTGAACCTTTTTTTCGTAGCGATTACTACGAATATAGTTTTATTTGTAAATTGTTTTTTTGGCAAAACTTTTGATTCATTTCTCTCTCTTCATTCACTCCTTGGTATGATTTCTTTTTGATTAATTCTGGATTTCTAATTGTAAAAAAGAATTATGGGACATGTAAAGATATTTTTCGACTGTAAATGAAGACAGAATTTAATGCATCTTAGGGCAGATGATAATTAACTCTTTGATAATTTTTTGCTGACAATTTAACAATCTCTTAATGGTGATAAATTAGTAAAAAATATTGAAATAGCTGCATTAGTTTTTTTTTTTTCAACTTTACAATTATAAGATGTTATAATGTCTTAAGTAATAAGTTAATATATTAGGGTTATAAGTATCGATATTATACTATTACAATTTGAAATATGATGATAATGATATTACATGACATAAATTATGACTAATAGATGAATTCAAGCAAATACTATTTGATATGTGATATTTTTTCCTAGTCATTATTATTATTATTGTAATATCCTTCGAAAAAGTGTTAACAGTATATTTTTTTTTAATATATTAAAATTATAATTAATCTGCACAATGGTACGAGAATTGATCATTTAATCGTTGCTTATTTTGTTAGATACATTGCCTATCCTAGCAAATATGGTCAGCAGACTATTCAAAAGTTCAGAGTGACCAAAAATAGAAAAGATAAATAAATAAGAAACAAAGATCCCAAAGGAAAAGGAATGATATTTATCAACAGTATAAGAATGACAGAAAATCATTACATCAAAAAATGTAGATTCCAATATGTACCAAAATTAAATTAAATTAAAAAACGAAATGTGGAAATAGAATTTTGATATATAGAACTAGCTGCATAACGTTTGGAATTTTGATTCTATCTTTACTCAAAGCAAAAATATTTTATTGATTTTACAATTTCATTTGTGTTAAAAATTCCAGCAGAACAGTGGACATTTTAATAAATTTAAAAATAACAACATATACTTTTATACAAAATATACGTTTTTCCTAAAAATAAAAAACCTTGTTTTCCCTAAAATAATTGCTTTTAAACATATTCAAAAATATTATTTATGTCTGAAAGCTTTTATGATTGCTCAAAGTAACATTACTCCAGTCCGAAATAGTCCGCTCTTAGCACTTAAAAGTAAAAGAACCCATACTTCTTTTACGGTGTGAGTTACTCCATGTTGTGTGGATCACACTAACCCTGACCAGAGATATTAAATTACCCAACAGGCAAAAGAGATATACTTAGAACATTAAGAGAAATATCTTTTCTTTTTGAAAACAATATGCATTCATGAATAAACTTCAGCGTAAACAGCTGTTCATTCCATACAAGCAACTTAATGTTTTTATGTGATTGCCTTAGCGAGTACTTACTATTTATATAATTATCTTATTAATTTTATTTTTATTTTTCATGTCTGACGGCTATTAAGAACGGCAGATTACCCCAACAGTTGTTACTTTAATTATTATTGTAACAATAAAAGTTAATTTAATAAAACCATCTTATATTATTTTATCTGATAAATTCCCTGTTTATTATTGTTATTGTAGCTGACTGAAATTTCGTCTTTCGGATTATATATAAGGATCGAACATTGGTGGAGATAGGTAAACATCAACATTGATTTGGATTGCCTTTAAATTAATTGTACTGTGTTAAACTAACTAAACTTAGCTCTTCGCTGACCTTAGTGTAGCACCTAATTGTAATACAGTTTTTGATAATTTTACATCTTTAATAAGTCACATTTCATATAATAATAACTCTGTTGGATCTTTTTGCATCGATAATAGACGTGAAAGCCACAATAAATTGCAACGTATCCCAAGACAACAAAATTCTCAGATATACAACTTTATATATATATCTATA
>NW_027115079.1:89640-106880 GCF_000696795.3 Halyomorpha halys
CACTTCATTTAATAAGTGGTATCAATGAATTACAATTGTTTGTAAGATTTCATATATTTTATGATTAATAAAGTTAAATTATATTTAATGCCTAAATAATGCTTTTAATTATAATATAACTAAACATCTGTACATTTATAATCGATTATATTCTTTTATAAGGAAAAATTTCTTTCTTTATTTTTATATACAAAAGTTTCAATTAGAAGGTTTATCTTCTTACTTAAGATCTTTTTATTTATGTATTTTATTGGTTGACAATAGTCTTAAAAATAATATTAAGAAAATATAAATTAGAAAAATCATTTAATGAAAATGTTTAAAAAAAAAAAAAGAAAGAAAGATTTTTTTGCCATAAAAACTACAGCAGTAGTAGAGGCTAGGTTTTAAAGATATTCAAGTTAAGGTCAAGAGTGCAGTGTGATAGGGAAAAGAAATTACTTTTGTAGTTTATACTATGATACAATTAAATTATGATAAAATATTTTAATACATATATGATGAACTATGTGACTACCGGAAAGGTAAAAATAAAAATATTTATATAATTATTAAATGTATTATGATGTATATATTATAATTATCAGTAAATGTATATTGTATATTGCTATTTATATTTTATAAGATGGTATATTTTTGAGATGGTTCATCCTGAAGAAACCTCGATAAAGGAAAAATACGTAATATAGAAATTCTTTTATTTATTTTCTATGCTTTAATAAGGCTTTTGATGTGAATGATTTTTTTGAATACGTTTATGTTATTATTCAGAGACTTTATCCCATAATATCGTTTTTTTGCCCCATTCTGTATGATACAACTATCAGATTATCGTTCTCCATGCGATTGTGAAGTAAAACATTTAAGCTATAAAGCTTTTTATATTACTAGAATATTGTAAACTGAAAAATCTTGGAGGGGTGGTATAAAATATTTGAGGATTGATCGAGGATCTATGCCCTCGGGACTTGGAGATATGTGTCAGGGGGTATGTGCCTACAAGGAACCAACATCCCGCCCGGGACAAGCTATATGGAATATTCTTGTGAGCTCCACCAGTTTTCCAGAAGAGACAAGGAAAGGCAATAAAAGACAATCTCGAGTTAGGGAGAGATCTGACTGAATGATATGGAGCAGTCACTCCAGCTCAGGGGAATATACATAGTGTATATATAGGATCCCAATCCTCTTTTCTTCTCCGGCTTCGGCTATGTGAAATACTTCCGTGATTTTCAAAAGTCAAGGCGGAAAACTTGAAAAATGCTCCCCATTTAATATTCATACAAATTTAAGATATATTAAAAAACTACTTTCTTTTATTATAAATAAGTAATTTGCGAGAAAAATAAAATTGAATAATTAAGATGGGTTTTTGTAAGGTTGTACCATATCAATGAGATTGCAAAAACTACTATCTACTATTAATGATCTAAAGAAAATCTACTTAAAGTGAGATGTAAAATTCCAAAACAGCCAAATTTATTTCCCAATTATTATTATCATTTTATCATTAAAAAAAAATTTACTAGATTTTCATGAAATGAAATAATTCCTTTCGAAATAAATTAAATTACTTGTAACTACTTTTGGAAGAAATACTTTCAACTCATAATTATCAAGTAAAAAAAAAACTGTTAAGAAAAAAAAAATAAACCGGATGGAAATTTTTTTTTTAAGTTTAGAACTACTGCTATGTTCTATTCATTTTAACTATACTCGGCAGACTCATCAATTTTGACCAATTATACCTAGTTTTTATTAATGTAATAAAAAAATGGTGGTGAAATAACTGACTTTTTTTCTCTTGGGCTTTTGATCTAATTGAAGAAAACGACCTGATTTATTTTTAAATTCTTCTTTTTTCTTATTTTACTAATATAATGGCACGGCAATCTTGTTTTTCATCAATAAAAAACCAACCCACAACCCACAAAATGCCAGTCAGGTGTTCAGTACTTTGTAAAGAGCAAGTGTTTCTATAACGACGGTTGTGCAAAGATATGATTTGAATCATGCTCGACCGCCAGACTTATCCCCTATAAGCGTACCCACTTTATGAGGCAGGGTGAACCCTGAAGGGAGCCCAAACACACAAGGTTGACTCACGGCTACATCAACAGAATAGATAATTATCGGTCATAAGTGGATTCGAACCCGAGTGCTTGGAGTTAGTAGGGCATCAAAGTAGTTCATTCTCAAACGCCAGGTTTTTTACCAACCAAATGTACCTATACTCTTAATATACTATACTACAAATATACTCCTATACTCTCAAACGTTTTATAGAGGCTGGGTGAGCCCACGAAGTGCTCCTGAATCTGCAGGATTGACTTGTGGGCAATTAACCTTAATAAATAATTATCTACCACTTTACAGATTTGATCCTGATCTAGGAGATAGTAGCAGAACATCTTACCCACTGAGCTACTCCGCTTCCTTTTTATCTATAACTAACCCATATTTTGTAAATAAGATGTTTATATATAATTTAGGATTTAATTAGTCACTATCACAATTATTTACTGTTGAATTCTAAAAAATTATTTTTAAATAGTAATGTTTTTTTTTTAATTAATAATTCTGTATTTATTATCAATATTTATTATCTATATATAATTCAAAGATAAATGTTAGCATCATTATTCATATTGATTTGTAACTAAAATTAAATCCCTGAATCAAAAATAAATAAATACATCTTTTTCTTCCTGGTTGATTCAAACCTAAAAGATGCAATAATTTCTCAAATCATCTTTCAAATATATTTTTATTAATGCAATAAAAAATCACAGCCAGGTTGAAAGTAACAGTAGGATTTATAATGATGATAGGAAGTTAGGAATGGACACATATTAAAATTGAATAATATTAAAACATAATCAAATATTTTAAAGCTATAGAAGCCTCTAAACAATAGTTATTTTTAGAGATGGTCCTAACTTAGTGTAGTGATACAGAGAACCTCAATTATTCATAAAATATTTAGTCATGCAAGAGAGGAATAAATAAAAGTAGCTCTCAATTTCCTAATTTTATCCTTTCTTCAGAAAAAGCAAATGATTATGAGTAGAATCACATTTTATTTTCTTATTTTGATAAAAAACACTTCATTTAATAAGTGGTATCAATGAATTACAATTGTTTGTATGTATATTTTATGACGTCATTGGAATCTGTATCATATCTTATTATTCGTCAATTAAAGGATTGTAATTTGGAAATATTACAGCGGACTAATCTTTTTTTTGATTTTAGTAATTAAATATTTTTTTATTATAATACTTAATGGGCTGAACGTTGCAATTTTTATTTTTAACCTGATTTTTCATGATAGTAGATGTTGGCTCATTGAGTTATGTTTTAAAAAAATAGATATAACATAATACTTCATTTTGATATTTTGAAATACAAACTTACTATCAATAAAGTCTAAAAACATTTTGAAATAACAACTAGGAGTGTTAAATTAGTTATTTGAAAATGGCTATGCTATTATCCTACTTAAAATTGTGTTATTTTGTCAGTATCTCGTTGTTATGCTGCTAATTATGATATGAGTTTACGCTTTGGTAAACATCTCAAGAACTTCTTAATTATGACGTTAATTTATTCTTAAAGGAATTGAGTTGTTCTCTATTAAAAGGCAATATGTCCGCTTTTGAAAAATCATGTTATTTAGATAATTTAAATTTTTATAGAAAAAGTTAAATTTTAATACCTATTTAACTGAAGTAAATTTATATATTGAAATTAGGTGAATACATTTTTAGTGTAGAATTTAATTTGTCCAAAAAACTTTTACTTTTCAGCAGTGAATGTATTAACTTTTTGACAGAACTCAATTATTGAAATTAAGGCATGGAACCGAAAATATTTAGTTTTAAAAACCAACTAGTAGTGCTATTGAGTTCTAAATTTTTTCCTATAAAGGTTAAAATAGCTGCAACTTTTAACATCGATAAAATCTTATAGATTCTTTTCTGTTTTAAATTATGAGCTTATACGGTACATTTTTCACACAATAAATATGATCTGAAATATCAGAGTGTGTCTTTCTCATTTTAAAATTGATAAGCTCTGTCAGTTTTATCCACCTTTCCTTTCTTTATATCTCTCTAGTTTTCCCTACCTCTGCTGATTTATGCCCTGTAATGACTGCGTAGAGATGATACCGCCAAAAACCCCCACCAGTACTCAGAGGAAGGTACCTCATGATAGAGCAGATGATCCCCTCTTCCCTACGGAACACTTAAGAAGATTATTTGATATAAAGAGGTAATGTATCAGTGTTTAAGGTGATGTGTGGTGAAGCAGAGAACATACATCTCTGAAATTAGGTGGGTATCATGCCGGGAACCACGCTCTGCGATCATTGCAGGGCATCTTCTAAAGAACCCATCCGTCTGCAGACCATCGTCATCATTTTAAGAAGGGCCTTTCGCCTTGAACACCCTTATGGCTCTTTAAATTTTAAATAGCTCAAGTCTAAACTTCCTTCTTGAAAGATCGAACTATTTCAAAGACATGTATATAATAGTAAAATATACCGATGCTTTAAAAATTATGTTTAAATCATTAATTAAGACGATCAAAATTAAGTCAAAAACCAATAGAAACATAATATGAAAGGAAGGAGCGGAAATTCAGGTAAAGTACGTTTCATAAATTTTTTTTTTTATTAAATTAAGTGTAACTGAGTAAAAGATTTAACGTAAAAAAAAAAATTTTTTTTTTAGCTCATTAGTATTATTCTATATTGTATTGAAAACATTCTAATTGTTAAAAATAATAGTCATAAGATAAATTGTAATAATCAATAACTGTCCGGTCAAAATTATTGTCTAACCAAAAACCCTCATAAGAGTTTAAAAAATAAAATTTCAAAGTTTTCTGTCAAAAACTGTATGATTAAAATTATTGTTGGTAACTGTTCCGAAAATGGAAATTGGGAAATCGCAATAGAATTTTAAAAGTGCATATATGTTTTTTTTTTTTCAATTTAGTAATTGACCTTTACAACTGTTTTGTATAGAAATACATCTAGTAAATTTGATGTTAGCTAATAATTGTATGATACAAGGATGTAGAAAAACAATCTAACTAACTAAAACTAACTCTAATAACATTTATGGATTTAGAGACTGGCCTCGTGGCCATCTTCTTTTCTGGAGGTACGCAGGATTGTCTAAAACAGAAATAAAAAGTGAATTAGTAAGTGCATTACTGTGAAAAAGAAAAGTAATTCGTGTTGTGTCTTACCTTTTACTACCTTTGGTATTTTAAGGTTACCTGTTATGTTTAATGTTATATATGAGCTATCCATTCTAAAAAAGGAGCTATGTTAAGTCCGGAGGTGAGGGGCCTCCTCGTGTTGTATCACATCATTTGTTTTTGGTGTTTGCCATAGAAGGATTTATATGACCTGTGTGTGTCAGTGAACAGCGTAGCTAAAAACGAAAAGGCGTACGAAACTGTAATTGCATATTTAAGGTATATGGTCTGGGATGTTACAGCAACTTTTTCGATAAATCGACTCACCGGTATTCCTACCTAATAGAATCCATTTTTCAAATTTCTCGAAAACGACTCTGATGATTTTGAATAAACTCATTATGTCAATGTAAAACGGTCTTAAATATCAGCTAGGTCTTGTATCCATTGAGATAGTTTGACAGTAATTGTTTATATCACGAATTTTTTACACAAATCTTAACTAAAAGTTTAAAGCCGTCTTACTTCACACCTAATCAGCTGAACGCTTCTTTGATTCCATGGCGTAACCTTAGGCTAAAGCTAGACTATACCACCTTAGCCGGACTGATATCAACACCTTATAATACCACAAGGCAATCAAAGGGAGAAGATTCAGTAAAATTATATATAATACATTTCGTATATTATATGTGTATGAGAGGCTGGTTCTGTTTTGATGAAGGGTACGAAAAAAAAAAATCTTTGCTAAAGTGCCTTTTTCATTTGAAATAAATAACCAGTTCTCAAAGTTGGCAATAATAAAAAACAAATAAATACAAATGAAATATAAATTGTAGATAGGTTCAAAAATGGGGGGAGGGGGAAACAAGACCGCCCTATTGCAAACGTATATTATATTTCGACTTCGTTATATTTTTTTTTATACTGTTGTATTCTTGGCTGGAAAAAAAATAATATTCATTATTTCTATTGTATTTTTATAGGAAAATAAAAAAAATTCATTTTATCGTCTTAGATTTTTATAAAATCACAAAATATAATGATAACTTGAGTACAAGTTTGCCAATAATCTTTCTCAATATAGTACGTGTCAGTTGAGTATTTATTTATTTTTAATAGAGAGAGTTGAATTTTTTTTTTATTCAAAATTGATGTTCAAATACCAAAACAGCTGCTTCTATTGATGAATTTGTGTTATTGCCTTTCAGATTATTGGAAAATTTGTTCCACTAATCTTTCTGTTGTTTTTCACTGAGTTCATATCAAACTGATCCTTGGAGTTAAAGATAGACTTCGCCATTCTTAAATACCAAAAAGATAAGGAAACAAGCAAGGAAGTAAAAATTACTAAAAAGTAAATAATAAAGAAAAAAGGGGAATAGAAGAGGATAAGGATAGAAGTATTGTGTTCACTGATAATTATAGCTAAGGGCAGAGGATTATTGACGGTGTCAGTCAGTGCAGCTCAGGGAGGGAGGGTTTCAAATCCTTATTTAACAACATTTGATCACTTTGTAGGGGATGTTCCGGTTAACCTACGGCAACCGAAAGGTTGAATTGGAGGGGGCACCATCAAACATCATGGCATAATAGCCTACAGGATATAGTAGCGCCCAATGTGGCCAACAGCCCAATCTCACCTCCTCCAGCACTCTCTGTGAAGAGAAGCATCCCAGAAAAGAGTGAGAGCCATCTTGTCTTTGGGTGGAAGCAGTGCATCATTTCTTTGTCTCTGATATCAGGAATCTACCATGGGTGAGTAGAACCCTTGGAGTTG
The DNA here is from genome assembly GCF_000696795.3 of Halyomorpha halys. Classification (NCBI taxonomy): domain Eukaryota; kingdom Metazoa; phylum Arthropoda; class Insecta; order Hemiptera; family Pentatomidae; genus Halyomorpha; species Halyomorpha halys. The sequence goes on from NW_027115079.1 coordinate 96,632, forward strand.
TCCTCAGAAGTAGAGAGGAGAGAGGCTTAGATATGCAGAGGGAGGGAAGAAGAAGTAAGTCCACATGGCAATCATTAACATTCACCACCACATGGTAATCATCATCAACCACCTCATTATCTACAATTCCATAACCCAGAATTCAAAATTTACTAACCATCTAAACATAAATGTTTTCTTTCGGCCACCCACTACACCATTTGTAACTTAAACAATAGAATTTTATTTTTCATTTAATAATGTTCATTTTTCATTTATATAGTCCACTTCAACCCAACCAGCAAATCAAAAGTGAAGTGTGACCGGCAATTTCAGTTGAGGGCATGCCTAATACAGGGGATTTAATATGGACTTTTTCTCTGACAGAAGAATTTTGATTTCGTCGTAAACTACATCTATTTTTTTTAGCTGTACAGACAAAATTTAAAATAATATGAAGCCAACTTCATGAAAAGGATAAATTCAAGGGCATAAAACAAACTTGTTTTTATAGATGTCTAGTAGAACATTATTTTATTTATTTTAATCTAAGAATTAAAAAAAAAAATAAAATATAAGAAACGATATTTAAAATAACATATATTACTTAAGGATTGCAACCGTATTAAGTAACTAGACTACTCAACATAACGAGTTCGAATCCGGCTAGGCAGAAAACAATTATTACCAGAAACATCTGGTGGTTAAAATGGTTTAAACACTTTTTTGTATAACCGTTGTTATAAAAATAGTACTCCCTTACAAAGTACGGAATCCATGACCCTTCATGGGTCCCAGAAATTCACATTTATCATTTAAAATCATAATAGAAAGGTTATCTAACAAAAAGAATGTCAGCTTTTAATTGACAATAAGTTATCAATTCGCAAAAATTCATAATAAAAACAAATGAATTAAAACATTTTTTCTGGGACGCGTATAACAATTATAAACATTTTTTAAAAGTACATTTGTTAAAAGTACACAATTCATTCATTAATAATGGAAAGTACATGAATTTACATAGTTAAATTTATCGGTGTTCAGAAAATGATCAATTGAAAAAAAAAAAAAAAATGGGTGTGAGTTTATCCTAAATAATTACCGCTGTTTTATATTTAACCAATGTCTTTGACTACTAAAAACGGACCAATCAATTTTCAATTGTCAGTTTTTTACTATATTGTCACAAGGTAAAAATAATTCTCACAAAATTAAATTAAATACTATGGGAAACTTTTTTATATCGTAATAATACATGAAAATTGTTCATATTAAAATCTAAAAAAGGACTTGACTTGTCATGGATATGTTAGAAGGTCTCCAATAATGTTTAACCTGAATATAAAACACAGCCACCAATTAAAACCAAATTTAAAAAGATGAATAGCAGTTAATCATTTAAAACTTTTTTTAGTAGGATAATTTAACCTTTTTGTAAATGCATATAAATGCTTAAGATTGTTATATACAGACTGTAGTTAAAGAAACATGGACTAAATTCAAAAATTTGAAATAAATTTATTAAAAAACAACTAATTTATCTATTGTTAAATATCAAGATGTGCAGTAAATCGAAAACACTGCAATTATCTTCAACTGCCTTTAATAAAATATCGGTTGGCACCTACCGGATTCAATAATGCGTGACTCACGCACTCCCGCATCACGAAGCAATCTACAATCTATAGGTACTCTGACTACAAAGGTAACAATTAACATCTCTCGATTAAGTATTTCTGTGATTGAGCTCAGTGATATCAAGATATATAATTATTTATCCGAAAATGTTCAGTATAATTAGGGTATTTAACTGTTAGCTGTAACATTTGAGTATGGCTTTTCAACTTCTACTTGATTATTTTTTACTTTAATTTTCTGCTAATATTAGAATCAGTGTAGAAATATTTAAATCCAATGGTAGAGAATATTACTTAAGTAAGTCGGGGAAAGAGCATGACAGAATTATTTTTTTTTTACTCCTGATTAAACTCTTTGAATCAATGAGTAATTAAGTTTTTTTTTAATATCAGCTAGGACCTATCCTCATTAAAATAGTCTAACAGTGCTTAAAAGCCAAATTTTCAAAAAATCTTTCTCCAAAGTACATTCAATTTTGTTGATTAAAATAAAAATAACCAACTCACATTGTTAGAAAAAATAAACAATATATAAATACTAAATAATACAGAATTTTATAAATAACTAAAGGAGAAAAATAAAAACATCCTTTTGGAATGAGAAAACCCGAAATCTTTCCCGATTGCTTGACGGCTTTGTTGAACTGTAGTATTCTTCAAAATGTAGAATTTATATTTGTTATTATCACCTTTATAAACCCTAAAATATGAATTTTAGCTGTAGTAGAAAACTAGGCAAGTCCCTTCCTTTCAAATAGCACATCAGAATATTCGAAGACATCATGATCAATAATGTTGGATGGTATTTTTCTGCCTAATAGCTTGTATGCTTCGTTGTTATTAAAGCAATGGAGCATAATTAAACCAAGTCGGAGCTATTTTCCAAATTATTTACGATAATTGGATGCAAAATAAAGGTCATGGATTAAGTATTAATCGTTCGAAAGCACGGTACGGACCATATCCATTTAATGTTTTTCCGAATGTAAATTTAAATTTTACCTTTTGGTTGATACCAATTGTAATTCTACATCCTCCAGTACGTATTAGGTAATGCCTTGAGAATTGTTAAGCAAATCATCCCCAAGTGCTCTCAGTAAGTCAATCCATCATAGGAAAAAAATGTATTTGTCATCTAGGTGAAATTCTGAAAGATGAAGTGGGAGCGACTAATGAACTTCTCTCATTCAGGAATGCCGATAAAATCATTCATATCATATCAGGCCAGTGATCTCTAAGCCAATTGATAAATAAATAAAAATGTGTACCAATTTTTAAATCTATAAAAAAGTATTCCTTTAATATAAAAATAATAAATTATGACAACTCGGCTCGTATTATTATCAGCCATTAAGGTTTCAAGTATAACTAGAGCGTTAGATAAAACTTAAAAGTAACTTCCTGGAGCACCTAACATTTAGTTCGCTTTTACGTATCCATTCCCAAATGAAAAGCCTCCCTTGCTAAGGTTTTTCTGACCATCACTGGAAAACTCATAAATCGAAGTATAAAACGGAAGAAAGTGCGCTTACCGCTCAGAGGGGGCCTTATAATAAATCGGGGCCTTAAAAATAAACCCTTAGATTTATTCGGGCCTTCTTCGCTAGCTATCCAATTCAGCTGAGAGCTTATTTCATAATTCAGCTGGCCGTGGCGATGGTTGACCGATTCCGATGCCGTGGGTGCAGTCATATCTCTGGTCTCTTGCCGCCAAATAGATAGTTCCCCAGGGCTGCCAACCTCCTTTTGATTTATTTATGATTTTTTCCTTCGCTGCATATTCCACGTATTAAGCATAATGGCATTTCGTTCACGTTTTATGGTAGTGATTCTAACCTTGGACAATTAGAGGTATAAAATAATTTTAATGCAGATTTTAATACGCTACCTCAATTAATTACAATAGTACTTCTGACAAAAGAATGCTGGAGTTTCATACTAATATACTAGTACTTCTATTTTTTCTTCTGTTTCTGTTTCTCAATAGGTATTAAAAATTTTTTCTGAAACTCTTGAAAATCCTCCATATCGTGCTATGTCGTTTTACACAGTAGATAACCCTATATCACATAAATATTAACTGATATGATCAGTATAAAAGATATTAGGTACATGCTAACATGCAGCCGACTCGATCTATAGAGCTCATTTATCATAAAAGCATAAATGTAACACCACAACATTATCGGGTTGTAAAATAAGTCTGCAGCGTTTTTCAATATAATCTTCTCTGTGTGTATAAAATCATGTTTACTTTGTCAATAATGTTTAAATATTCTATAAAAGGATTAGTTAAAGTTTCAACCGACATTCCTTATCTTTAAGTGGCATTTTGTTTGCTCAAAATGGAAGAGAAAAAAATTCATTATCGTCAGACATTTAATGATTTTTTAATTCCGAAAGGGAAAATCCGCTGCATAGATGGTTAACAAAATTTGCAGTGCTTAGGCGATGATGCCTTAGGAGAAAGCACCGTCCGTAAGTGGTTTGCTCAGTCCAGAACCGGAAATTTTGACTTGGAAGACGCAAAGCGCTCGGGTCGGCATTTAACTTTTACTGTCGATGACCAAATTCAAGCATTGGTCACAGACAAATATCACTCTACGACATGGGATATCGAAACGCTTAACATACCTTATAGAAGTGTCTCATAATCGCAAAGACATAGTTTTCCATCACAGTAACGTCCGTCCTCATGTGTCTTTGCAGACCTGTAGAAATTATTGGAGTTTGGCTGGGATGCGATCCCCCACTCACCCTATTCACTAGACCCAACAGATTTTCGCTCACTTCGGGCCCTTCAAAGCTTTCTTAACGAGAAACACTTTACTTAACTTAGGTTTTTTTTATTGTGTTATACAGACCAAAGATATAAGATTTTGGTGAAATTCTGAGGGAATATGCTTAGTACCAATGGTATATCAAGATCATGGTAGAGTCCACTGTTTGCTGCATATTATGGAGCATACACTGATTTTCAAGACCTTATTAATATGTGTAACAGTCTCCAGCTTAATATATTGAAATCAGACAAATGCTGGCAATTACTTGGACTCATTAGTATCGTTAAAATTGGATTTACTCTAAATTATTTAACCACACAAGTGGGTTTTTTCTGTTGAAAGAAAAAAATTTTTTTAAATCATGTATTTATTGTTATTTACAACTGTATAACATATATACAACAAGTAAATTTGCAGTAGGTGACATAGTGGCATGATACAAACATGTGGAGAATCTACCCATTCATAGAACTCCAATAACATTTGTAGAGGAGAAGATCTTGAGGCCATCTTCTTTTCAGACGCCTAGGAGGATTATTAGGTAATGAAGGAGAAGCCAGGTTAGAAACAAGTGGATTTGGGTGGTTGGGAAGTTTTCCATGGAATGGTTTTGGCCAAATCGGCAACATGTGGGACATTCAGATCATGAAGGATGACTTGATTTTTGACAAAGTAAGGAGCATTGGATTCGGGAGGAATTTGATGGTTTTGTGGAGCCCCAAAGCTCAACTCCGTATGTCCAGATAGACCTTATAATAGTCATGTAGATCAGTCTTTTGTAATGGATTGGCAATTTAGACCGGAAAGAAAATATGAATTAATTTAAAGTACCCTTCCGTCGGTTATTATTACCAGCAGTACTTAGTATTTACATTATCTTTTATTTCTCCTAGAAATCAATAATTTGTATTTCACAGCAATAAACGAACTTAATTTTCTTAAGGACTCCGTTTTCCTTTTCAAAAAATCAAGATTGATATTACAACACACAATTGGACGATAAAAAGAAAAGGCAAAAATGTTGGAACAAACGTTGCTTTCTCAGAATTAGCCATTAATGATAAGATTTTCGATATTGGTCGAGAGATTCAGAAGATTATCGTAACTAATTTCGAATGATATGATTATTTTTCTCCATCCTTATACCTTTATAATGTGTTATTCCATAACACTAGCATACCAATAAAAAATTTCTTAATATTGATTTTTATGTTACTTCTTATTCACTCTGTTCTTATTTGAAGGTGAAGCATAGGAGCCTTTGACTCAAAGGCAATACCTAAAATACTGAATGACTGATGGTACCGCATTCAGTTTTATTCTTATTTAGTTTTTTTGGATTTTCCCATAATAAAATATCGTAAAGGATATCTATCTAACTTTGAATGTACAGGTCTCATGAATCATTAATACATAAAACACAGAGGGTATTGCAAAAATTGTATATTGTTTTTGAAACAGGCATTTTTAATTAGTAAGGTTAACAATTGTAATTTAAAATAATAACAAATAATTATTTTATTTATACATTATATTCATTATTTTTCTTTTGGTAAATATATGCTATGGCTCTGGCACACTCTTAAGCGTGAGATACCGTGTATAAGACAGGGCCCAGGTGTATGCCTTGGCTTACACCTGCGACTCTGCATTATAATTTATAATTACATATCCAGCCAACATCTAATGAACCGCCCAACTCCATGAATGATTCATAGCAATAATTCATTAACTGGAGATTGTAATTAATCAATTATATGATCGCCCAATCATCGGCTTTGATAATTGTTTCCGCTTCTGAAGCTTTCAGATAAACAAGTGAGATATCCAGAGTGATGACGTCTTCATAGTCACTCACGTCAGCGTTGCGTGTGGCCTCGGCAACAATTTGTTTTGGAAAGTTTCTTACCTGACTTTGTTAAACTGGTGGTTTGGCTCAATTAAGTGTCGTTTGTGTACTAGTTATGTTTTTTCTGTATTTCTCATGTCATATGAGAATGATAGATAGCCTCGTCTAAGATAGTACCAATGGAGCACGTCCATTCAAAACAAAACTAATACTTTTCTCTATTAGTAGTATCACTATTTAAGCAAAGCAGCGGTCTATAAATAATATAAATAATTTACACTAAAATAGGATAATTTTTTCAGAATGAAATTGTACATAATGCAAAAAACATTCACTTTTTCTATTAGAAAGAAATGACAAACATATTTTCTTTTGACAGACAGACAGTTAAGACGTATACTAATCTCCCTTATGACAGTTCATTAACAGAGATAAAAATAAATATAATTCTATAATGAGTTAGCGTTTATAAATTTTGCCAATTAAATGAATGTCCTCTATATGTGCCAGGATACATAACTTATAACCAGTCTTTATTTATTTATTTTTTATCTATGTATTATGTTATTGATGTTTCATAAATTGCCACTAAATATTAATTATTAATTTATTTTCGTTTTTAATATTTTAAAACAGTTTGACAAATAACTTAATTTGCATGAAGCATGCTTTCCAAAATATAGTCACTTCGTTAAGGGTTCCTTATAATAATAAAATAAATATAATAATAAAAACAAGAAATAAAGAAAGTGGCTACAAAACATTGACTTTTAATTTTAATTATACGTAAGCAATATATTAGCATATAAAAAATAACGTAATTTGCTTTAAAAAATAAAGTATCTTCTTAATGGGTCATTGTGACAATGAATGTCATGTGTGCCCAAATTAAATATAAAGAAACAAATAAAATTGAAAAAAAAATATTATTATTTATCTGGGGTTGTAATGGTACAGTTTATGTTTTATTACTTTTAATACATGAAAGTCTTTAATCGACGATGGAACAAGATTGAAATCCCCCAATTTGGAATTCTACTTTTCAAGATCAGCTGAGTCCAAACTATAATATAAAAACCAACTGTTTTACCAAAAAAAAAAGAAAAAAGGAAAAATGATTGACTAGCTAAATAAGAGAAACGAAGTCACTAGTCATACTATGATGTTCCTTGGAACTCTAGAATACTATCCTTTTTTTTTTAACCTTAAAAATTTAACATCTTTATTTTATAAAGATAGAGGAGAACTAAAAAAAAATTAGAGATGATTATATTAAAGTCTACATACATACACACAAATATGCAATTCTTGTTATAGAACTAAACAACCATTATATAGTCATTTATATTGTGTTTTTACAATTTTTTTTTGTTAAAATTGTCCCTAATTACTAGCATCGAGGTACATATTTTACACTAACATAATCCGGTTAATCCTTTGCAAAACATGAAATCAAATTAACAAACTCTTATAACCCACAATGCTACTAGCGGAACCCCAGAGGCTGAAGCCGATAACACGGATATTATTTCAGAAGCGGGACTGACCATCAATAGGACCCCTGGCCATTAGAAGCCTCATCAATCTAGACCCTCCCTCGACCCCCCAGTTCTTAGGGGTCGTCGTATTCTCTTTTCCCTTCTCAGAGTATTTTTTTATTATTGAAAAATTAGTGAACTTTCACAATTTCACAGGAGAACGCAAGATAAGAAAAAAATAAACAATAAGAAATTTAGTGCTAATCGAATCTAATTGCTGCCGAAGAACATATACATGTTTATTTACAGTTTGAATAGTTGCAGTTATTGGAAGTAATAGTAATAAATAAACTTTCTTTTGACTTAAGGAAGCCAAAAATATAACATAACTTTTTTCTGGACTATATAACAATAACTTTCTTTTGACTTGAGGGAACCGAAAATATGATATAACTTTTTTCTGGACTATATAATGATAAATCTGGTTCAAACAACTATATTTTAGCGACGTTTTGAGATTATTTGTCCTTATCCTGAATATTTGGAGATTATTATTGTTCCTATTTTTATTTTTTCTTATTATTATTCTGTCATTTCTTCCCAAAAAACAGCATCAATATGAGAATAATAAAATCTAGAAATTTGACCAAAATATAGTTGTATAACTTCAACATAATGTAATGTAAATATGATTTCATTTTTGAATTTCATTGTTCCTTCTTTAGCTATTTTCATTTTTTTATATACTCAAATAAACTAAATTTCATTTTAGTTTCCTTTTGTGACAAACTTGTCAAAAACGTCTTTTCACTACGTTTCAAGAAAAAATCATTTATAAGCTCATGTTTTGATATCAAGTGGCTATGAGCTTTTTTTCAATTTCTCAATTAGAATAGGTTCAGTGTTACGGAGAAAACCAAGCTCGCAATAAAACACTACTAGAAACATATATCATTTGTTTTATCTCATTTGGTGGCCGGACATAAATATCTCTCTTGAGTAGATAACTGACTGTGGGCCCGTTACTGGAACAGGTGCTTCAACATCTGCCCCACCGCCCCCGCCAATCAGCTGCCTCCTGTACAATGCTCTCTATGCTAATTATTATAATCCCTCCGGCGCTATACTACTCTTAGAGGTAAGATGTAAAAGGTATATGAGTGCATGAGCATATATATATGAAAAAGTGGTTAAAAAAAACTAACATATTTACAATTTCACAATCTTATTTTAGAAAAAAATGTTACAATAACTAATTGCGACCTACAGTACACTTAATAGACAAGCATTCAGTTAATGAATGAAGCATCAATTAATAATAATAAATTAAATGTTGATGGACAAACAGTTTCACGCCTTTAAACAAGAACATTTAGTGCTATGAAAGGGTTCCTTCCTCTATGAAGATGTTACTCTACGGTTTGCTAGCTTATATTATACTTATACGTAAAATCCTTGATGCTCCTTATTACGTCACAAATAAACTCATTCACAAAGACCTTAACATCCCATTCGTTGCAGATTTGACCCAAAACAGATATGCGTCTTTTCATTCCAATCTCCTTAACCATCCTAACCCATTAATTCTTAATCTTTCATCCTTAACAATCCCGATAATCCTCCGAGGCGTCTGAAAAGAAGATAGTCACGGGACCTTCGAATTTAAATTAATGTTTGAAGTACCACCAATGGGTGGTTCCTTCCCAAGATTTTCAAGTGTATATGAAACATACTACATATTTACCTATTGTATTATTTTGTACAGTTGTAAATTACATTAAATAAATAATTAAATAAAAAATATTATACTTAGGTATTTACTTGGTTACCGTTACTATGTTAGGAATGTACTATGAGGAGTACTTAGTTCAAATTTTCAAAATACAGTTTCCTAGCTATGGGATCTTTGGAATCTATGCGCTTTAGAGCCCAAGGACCTTTTTTCAGCAATAGGTATGTGTATCGCTGGAACGGTTGAATCAATTTTTTTTTTATTTTGCATGGTTCCGGCGTCCTATGGCTAGGTATGTAATCGGATACTAGATATATAAGCTATAGAAGCTGAAGAATACTAAAAAACCATGTTATACCATAAACTGTTCCACTCAAACGGGTTTATAAAACTGGACTTGAGTCTTTTCCATCAAGAAATTTTAACTTTTATATTTCCCACCTCTTTGAGAAAAAATAGGAAAAAAGTTGTGACGGAAAGTTAATTTTGTTCAAGAAGAAATCAATAAGTATACTTTTATACTACTCTTACCATTAGCAAAAGATTTATATTTTTTTTTACACATTTTAAATGCGGTTTCTCACGTACATTTTATTCTAAAAAGACAAATCAAATTTTTTAAAAAAATAGTAATAAAATATTATAAATAATATTTTTATAAAAATCATATAATTGTATTATTTAAATAAATAACTATAGTAACTCGAGTTGTACTCATTATAAGGTGGTAGTTTTCTGTAAAAAGTAAATTAAATGTAATTTTTAAATTTCAGTCCAATCAAAAAGTA
>NW_027115079.1:108588-109438 GCF_000696795.3 Halyomorpha halys
TTCACTACATTCGCTTATCCATGTTTAAAAGTACTTTCCTAGACACTTTCCTACTTTCCTTTTACTTTAAAAATGGCTCGTCTCAAAGGTTTCAGGTCTTCATCAGGGCTATAGAACAAAAGAGATAACAATAACATTTATAGAAACATATAGTAACTCGAGTTGTACTCATTATAAGGTGGTAGTTTTCTGTAAAAAGTAAATTAAATGTAATTTTTAAATTTCAGTCCAATCAAAAAGTATAAACAATTTTAAAATGCGTTAAAGGAAATATTTAAAATAGAAAAGATTATAGAATTATACAAATGAATTATAACTTGGTGCCTGTATTTTTTGTTTGTAGTCAAACAGGGGTTGACAACAACTGTATGAAACCATGAATTACTGTGTAACTGTATGAAATTAAACACAAAACTTTTATGATGTATTTTAAAAGTTTTGAACATGGCAAAGTAATTGCAGAATATTTATTATAAATAAATTATTTCACAATTGGCAAAAGAATTTTTTGTTTTTGACGCACTTCCAGATCAGACACTTCCTCACATAAATTTGATTCTAAAAAGACAAATCAAATTTTTTTAAAAATAAACAACCTTAAAATACCATGTATGGAAACAGCTACAAAATAATCGATAATTATAATACTGGACTTAGTTAATTCTTTTTATAATGGAGGCAGAAGGCGGAATAATTGATCTGAGAGGCAGTAAGTAGTACGTAATATGACGTTAATTTTAATTGAAATGTTTTATATTTTTTAATAATTATTTTATCCGTCTATGTGTGTTTATGTGCAAGAGACTTTAATGCCATATACAATTTTCTAGACAATAATTTTAATTTTTTT
>NW_027115079.1:110683-112102 GCF_000696795.3 Halyomorpha halys
GGAGGATAAGGTATAAGGTTTGGGGTAATATGGATTTGAGCTTGAAAAGCAATCCGGAATGCCATACCCGGTCAAAAGAAATTTGATTCTAAAAAGACAAATCAATTTTTTTTTAAAAAATAAACAACCTTAAAATACCATGTATGGAAACAGCTACAAAATAATCGATAATTATACTACTGGACTTAGTTAATTCTTTTTCTAATGGAGGCAGATGGCGGAATAATTGATCTGAGAGGCAGTAAGTAGTACGTGATATGACGTTAATTTTAATTGAAATGTTTTATATTTTTTAATAATAATATATAAAATAATATAGCGAATAATGCATATTTATTTATTTAAAAGTAATAAGTTCAATCTATAACTTAAACAAACCAATTTCAAGGTGACACATTATTTTTATCTACCGATATATTTTTAAGAATAAAATTATAAAAATGTAGAAAAGATAATCTTAATTACATTATTGGTACAAATTTTATGACGAAAATCATCTAACTTCAAATGTTCGATAAAAATAATTTAGTTCCATGATTATTTAAATAATGAAAATTTTGTTATAAAAGTAAACGATTAAAATATTAACTGAAAACTTTGAAGTTATACTGTTATAATTATTTTTCCTTTAAAAACTGTATCAATATCAACAAAATCACGTCGAATTCTTCTGGAAGAATGTTTTTGAGCTCTAATCTACTCAATACAGGAAACTAAAACAGCCCAATACGAGAAGAACCTAATTAATAATACTGAGCATTAATAAAAACAAATGTTTAAATCCTAATTTTAAATATTTAAATCAAACTAAAACTACACGGTGTACTTCGTCCTATGGCCCCGAGACAGTGTATTCCGGATACCCGATTGCAACATTTTGTTTTATTCCGAAATCCATTATTAACTCTAGTCTGTACTCGTTACCGTTTCAGTAATCATTTGCTATTCTCTACATGCAAACAGATAACACAAATAGATCCTGTAGTATTCTCCGCATTTCATTTAGAATTGGTTATATACTACACCATGTTGATAATTATTATTTAACGATGGAATACAATCCAGATTCTATTAATTTCGTAAAGGTACTTATGAGATAAATGGTAGCCTGTAAATCGTGTATAATTTTAATATTATGCATGATTTGGATAAACAACAATCAATGTCCATTTTCTGAGGTTCTCAGTTTTTTATGTAGGAAATTATTCTTCCCAGTCTTTAATTCCGAGAAAAAGAAAGATACTTTTCACTTCTTGCGGAATTTTCCTAAGCGCAGTGAAATGATAATAAAATATTATGATTGGATTAGTTTGTCGGGGAGTGCGGTCTGCAAAGAACAACATAAATAAACAAAACCATATTTATTTATTTTATGCCGACGTTTCGACCTGAGTTTCAGGTCTTCATCAGGGCTAACTC
>NW_027115079.1:116568-117500 GCF_000696795.3 Halyomorpha halys
AATCTATTCTCTTAAAAATGTCAGATCAAGGTTAAGTCTGTGAATTTCATGTTGGTCCAAAACCACATTGGCATTGCTGACAACGAGGTTGCAAAGCTGCCTGAGAGGCACTCACGCTTCCTGGTCAAGCCACTGCTGTTCTTATCCAATCAGAACACGGTAGAACTATTAAAATAAAAATATCGGAAATATGGCAGGCATCTGAGATGAAAGCTCTTCTAGTAAATTAAAAGATTAGTAAAACCATGGCGGACATCCCACCGCAGCGATCGCAAGCATGAAGGTGCTTAAAACTTGAGAATAGACCACCATAATACCGCTTGAGAATAGACCACCTTACACTCTCTCCCCTGATTAGAAAACTGCAACCTCCAGTGAGCCAATATTCTCAGTCTATTCTCACGATTAAATATATTTTTGAAGAATGCAATGACCATCTATCAACAATAAACAGAATAGGGCTGTCCCCCAAAATCTGAAGCTCCCACAGATAAGGAAGCTAAAATCACATTATTGTTAAAATTTCTGAACGCACCTCGTCTCATTTATAAATTATGGCCTTTCTTCAATTTTTTATTTTATTATTAGCATTAGCATATTATAATTTTTATTTTTATTATTTTTTTGCGTGAGTGAATGAATGTGTATTTTTTTTTTCAATCCCTCTAAAACAGAAATAAAAAGTGAATTAATAAGTGCATTACTATGAAAAAGAAAAGTAATTCGTGTTGGTATTTTTACCTTACCTTTGGTATTTTAAGGTTACCTGTTATGTTTATTGTTACATATGCGATATAACACGAGGAGGCCCCTCACCTCCAGACTCAAATAGTTGCTGAACGGATAGCTCATAAGTAAAATTAAACATAACAGGTAACCTTTAAATACCAAAGGTAGTAAAAGGTAAGACACAACACGAATTACTTTTTCTT
>NW_027115079.1:117550-126689 GCF_000696795.3 Halyomorpha halys
AGTTTAAATTGATGTTTGAAGTACCACCAATGGGTGGTTCTTTCCTAAGATTTTCAAGTGTACATGAAACATACAACATATTTACTTATTGTACAGTTGTAAATAACAATAAATAAATAATCCAAAAAAAAAAAGTAGGATATTCGTCTAAAAATGATACAGCACTAACTTTTTCAAACAACTTTTTTTTAGACAAGAGGAAATCTAGTTTTATGCATACCTTTATTTCCGAAACGGTTTATCCGATTAAAATTGAGCGATAACTATGACAAGGATCTTGTGTCAATTTTATTAAATTATATGCACAATTTTCACATACATATGCACTAATTTATTTTTCTTAAAATATCTATATTACGAAATAGCTTCTCTGCTTTAGGTTTAAGTTGTAGGACAACCAACCAAGCCCACTAGATTCTAACCTTGCTTCCTCTTCTATTCCTGGCAATCCTCCGAGACGCCTAAAAAGAAGATGGATTCGTGACCTTATGTTGTAAAATGTTCTTAGAATTCTACCACTTTTACTACCACAGTTTCTCTACATGCTGTATCATACCGTTATCATTATGTCATTGTGACAAAATTGGCTTGTTGTATTTTTTATACAGTTGTAAATATCAATAAATAAATAAATAAAAAGTTGTAGGAAAACTGGATTTTAGTGCGAGACTTTGTCTGGTGCCAATGTTATCAAATTGCATTCACTACATTCGCTTATCCATGTTTAAAAGTACTTTTCTAGACACTTTCCTACTTTCCTTTTACTTTAAAAATGGCTCGTCTCAAAGATTTTATTCTCAAACTATATATATTATATCTTGGAATAGTTAACACTTCATTGATTCCTCACTTTATTGATTATATAATGAATCACTTAGGGATGAATGGAAAGAGAAATAATGGCCTAGTATTTATTGATAATTTTTCATTTTTTAAAGATCCCAGGTTCTCTGGAATAGCTTTTTTATACAAAGTTTTGTTACTATTGCTGTAGTTAACATTCATGGGTGCTTCATAAGCGTGAACTTTTTAAGCTAAGAATAAGTAATTTGATTTGTGGACGCATCTCAATTCCTAAACAGTATCATCAAAGTGGGTTACTTTGACTAAACTGTTTGTTATTCCACTATTTGGACTTTTTTAATATTTGGCATTTTTACAAGGGTTAAAATATTTTAAAACTAATACTCGAGCTATTTTAGAGTGTAGGTTTGAGAAAAAATAGCCATATTATATTGGATTGAATTTATGTGTTATATATACAGAAACGATTATAAAATAAGGAAAAGTTTACGTAAGGAGAATTCATGTCACTTAAAATTCATTATGAACATTTGGGAATCAATAGTTGGTTTTATTTAAGGTTTTCAGTATCGAATAAAACAACCACTAAATTCATAAAAGCGTAAAATAAAAAAGTTATAAAATTTGTATTGTTTATAAATTCTTTGAAGACATTTTTTATGTCACCCAAAGCTAAATGGGAGCGCGTACTAACTCCAAGGACCTGAGTTCAAATCCGGCTGGGCAGAAAATTGTTTCTGTTACACTATAGCCGTAAGTCAATACCTGTAGGTTCTTGGAGCCCTTCTGGAGTTCACCCAGCCTCTTAAATTGAGTACTCTTAATTGGGTAAAAATCTGGTAGCTGAGCGTGATTCTGACCAAATCACCACCTTGAACAACCATTGGTCAAGTAATAGTACTTTCTTACAAAGTACTGAACCCATGACCCTTCATGGGTTGTAGCGGAACAAATTAAATTTTTAATATCAAAGCTAAAGTTTTTATCCACTATAAGTCAAGACCAAAATAAATCCAAACGGTGTATGTACATTTTATAACTGATTTAAAATCATTATTGTACAGAAAAGGGGCAAAAAAAAGATATATCGGATCATCACTTAAAGATCGAAAGTGCTATAAATTGACAACTTAACTTATTCTCAATAGCTTTTCGGCAGAAACCAAACCCAACTCTCCCTTTGGCATAAAGAATCACTGTGGCTGTCTTAGCCAAACTCGATGCCGTATCATCCCTCCATTTTCGCCTCTCAAAAACTCAAAAGACAGTTGTAATAATTGCAGATTCATTGAGCTCTCCAAAAGAAACAGGTATCTTGAACATCTGCTCATCATAAGAATCTAATCTATTCTCTTAAAAATGTCAGATCAAGGTTAAGTCTGTGAATTTCATGTTGGTCCAAAACCACATTGGCATTGTTGACAACGAGGTTGCAAAGCTGCCTGAGAGGCACTCACGCTTCCTGGTCAAGCCACTGCTGTTCTTATCCAATCAGAACACGGTAGAACTATTAAAATAAAAATATCGGAAATATGGCAGGCATCTGGGATGAAAGCTCTTCAAGTAAATTAAAAGATTAGTAAAACCATGGCGGACATCCCACCGCAGCGATCGCAAGCATGAAGGTGCTTAAAACCGCTTGAGAATAGACCACCTTACACTCTCTCCCCTGATTAGAAAACTGCAACCTCCAGTGAGCCAATATTCTCAGTCTATTCTCACGATTAAATATATTTTTGAAGAATGCAATCACCATCTATCAACAATAAACAGAATAAACAGGGCTGTCCCCCAAAATCTGAAGCTCTCACAGATAAGGAAGCTAAAATCACATTATTGTTAAAATTTCTGAACGCACCTCGCCTCATTTCTAAATTATGGCCTTTCTTCAATTTTTTATTGTATTATTACCATTATCATATTATAATTTTTATTTTTATTATTTTTTTTTTTTGCGTGAGTGAATGAATGTGTATTTTTTTTTCAATCCCTCTAAAACAGATATAAAAAGTGAATTAATAAGTGCATTACTGTGAAAAAGAAAAGTAATTCGTGTTGGGTCTTGCCTTTGGTATTTTAAGGTTACCTGTTATGTTTATTGTTATATATGAGATATCCATTCTAAAAAAGGTGCTATTTTAAGTCCGGAGGTGAGGGGCCTCCTCGTTTTATATCGCATATAAGATAAAAAAAAATCAATAAAGACGATAGATAATGGTGAAATAATAAGAAAAAACAGTCAGAAGTCGAAAGTGAAGTGTGGGGGGAGGGAGAGGGGGTGCATCAGAAGAAGGAGTTATGAGGTGATGTTAATAGGATTTTTGGAACCTTTCCTGCCCTTCCACCTCGCAGAAAGGGGGGAGAATGTGTATGTGTATCTTCATAACTACAATAATCCACAGGCATTGATGACCAAAAGGTTTTACGCCTTTAAACAAGACCAAACAAACAACCGAAAAGTTAACGGAGAGAGTAGTATTTTCAGAAATTGTGGAAAGAAGGGTGATTAATATAAACTATTAAAAAAATAATAATAATAATATTAATTCCGCTACTGAAAAACTGACATTTACTCAGATTTTAAGATCTCACTTACCTTTATACTTGGAGAAAAAGGTGATTCAAACTTTAAGAAGGCTGTTAAACGGAGCACAAGAGGAGGAGATCGAAAAACATCATAGTCTATTATTATTTTTCTATTAAACTTTGTTCCCTCCAATCTTTTGGTATACTCCTCTTTTCTTTTCAGTCTTTTCGCCCTTATCATGACCACTGGTGGTCACACTTTGCAAGAGGAAACTTTTTACGTAAATGGACCAATGATATCACTTAAGAACGAAATTAATACTCTTAGCTCCAATTCAGCGAATATCTTTTACCCCGTATACTAAAATGACAGTAATATGAATTATTCCATTAATCAATAATACAACAAAGACTAAGATTATTGCTTTTCAATGAGCAAATGTAACGTGTTTCTCACTGTCCCACAATCAAACTGGATCGTGTTACATACACACACATCAAAAGCAATAATAAACAATAAAAAAGGGAACTCAAGGAGGGAACAATAAAGAAAGATAAGAGAAGAGAAATTTGAAGAATTCAATAGGAAAATATCACCTGCAATATAGAAGAGGAATGGCGGTGGAGATAGGAAGGCACATATCTAGGGAAAGATGCCCCATTACTGAAGGCTATTGCCCTTTTTACTCTCTCTCTCTCTCTCTCTCTCTTAAGGCAGCCTCTTAAATCATGGAGGGAGTATAAAGGCTCTACTGATATTGTAGTAATAACTTTATGATTTCACCGGTATAATAAAAATAGCTCTGGCCCTGGAGACAAATGGTAGGGATTTAGGAGGGGGCTCGGTATCATTCTTATTGCAACCGATGACCGATAAATCTAGTAAATCTTATAGCGGATGTGGTCAGCAATATCTTCGTGCAATATTCGCACTTGGATATAAGAAGGGTAATTCTTATTATTCAGTCAAATATGTTAAAAACGATTTATTAACCTTTGGGTGACCCATATTTTTCCGAGACGAATATTTTACTCTATGTAATAAGTCGAAAACCTTATGTCTGTAATTAATTATATTAATGAATAATTAAGTAATTAATTGATAAAATAATGTGGTTAAATTATATATTAATAGGAATAAGTAACTCGCTTGCACATGTCATATAGATGATTTCATCATATTAGGTTGTTTTTAATTATTAATAGTTGGGTTGTAATGAGTAAACATGGGCAAAAAATGCGCTTAGTAAGAATCAAGTACAAAGAATTTTCGAACGGCACTGTCACAGTACCGAGTACTTTATTCAATACTTTAGTTGGTGATTGAGGAGTACAAAAAGTACTCAGTTCTCTCTTGTCAATTTTTCTATTTTCGAATAAACAGTAAAAAAACCTATTTGAATGATCCATCAAATAACCAAGGGTAAAAAAAAAATTGTTTTCATGAGACTACGGTTGCACTAGGTCTGTCGTTTAAGTGACATGTGAAAGCAGTGAAACTAATAATATAAATCATAACAAATTTTTGTACATGACTAACGGTTGGTCAGTACTTAAATAAATATTCAGGGGATGGATCAAGTACTGAAAGTATTCAATAAAAATCAATCGAACACCATTCATCTCTAGTCATGTGATAATTATAGTAATCAAAAATATGCACTCTACACCGTTAAACGAATTTCATATGCTAGAATGTTAATTCAATATTTACTATACCTTCATGCAGGCTTTCGTTGTTTTTCCACAACAGTAGAACACTTTCGCTCAACTATTCCTGGTCATACTGCTCTTTTATGTAAATTAAAAAAAAATGTTTGCACACATATTCACTTATTACCTGTAAATCAAATGAAATTGTTAAAAGATGTATGTATGTGGTATAAAATATTTTATGAGTTAATATTTGATGCTTTAATATGCTATACCAGGGGTGGCCAACCAGTCGATCTCGAGGCTAATTTTGGTCGATCGCTTGCAGTCTGAGGTGAAATAGTTTTACCTTATATTTTTCTTATTCACCCATACCTCGCAGGAATGCACCTAACACTGTGCATTTCACCAAACATAGTATGCATTTTACAACCCTTCTCACCCCTTAGACTAACCCTATATAACCCGATCGCGAAACACTTTTAAGATAAAAAATAAATTTTATATACTGAAAAGTTGGCTACCCTCTGTGTTATACGGTGTGTTTCATGAGGCGATGTATTTCAGTGCCACCAACGTTACCTTCCTATATCAGTTGTACACGTAGAAATATGATTTTTTCACAAGTTTTCTGATAAAACCATTAATGTATTTCTCCATAAAAATTTTAATTTCTTTACTGTACCTGAAAATAGATAAATTGTTTTATTGTTATTTCATTAATATTTTTTCATTGTGACGATTGATATTTTTATTTACTCATATCATATTTTTTTCTTATAATTTTTATTAAATTTTGGTAGTACTTTTGTTATCATTTACATTTTTTTTCTTTATATACATGGTATGAATGAACACTTAAAATACTAATACGTATTGTACCTAATTGTGGCATATTATATTGTTACTCTTCAATAAAAATATTTCTTCAATAAGGAGTGAAGATGGATATAAGAATGCGGTAATTAGAAAACAAAGTGGAATTAAATACTAAAACAATAGCTCATTTTAATTTATTATTATTTTTTTGTGTGTGACATCACTCAAGTAAGAAATAGCTGAATATTTATTTTTCAATTATATGAATGTTTTTCTTACCATTGAAGCATGTCATAACCAAATGAATTGAAAATTGGCGTCTTATAAAATAGTTATGGACGGATTAAAAAAAAAAAAAAAAATTGGCCTAAAAGTAGCTTGAAAAGTTCAATCTCAAATTTTGGGAGAGGGTTGTAATTTTTTTTACATATACTTAATGTGGAATACAGATAGTGATATGCTATATAAATACACTAGATGCTGGATAATAACTCTCCGTTTCTCAGGACCGTCGATTCTGGTATCAATTCAGTTGATCAATCACGAGATTGTACATTCATATTTTATTAATTGTGTATGTTATAGTGGAATAAAAAGTTGAGATCGGGAATAAAATTGGTTTTCGCTTCAGGAGAGTGGAGAGAGGTTCAAACGAATAAATTTTTTATCATATTGGGCGGAATCTCAATAAAATGTCTACTAAGAGAGAGTTCCATTAAGGAGAAGTGGCAGTTAATAGATGTTTCACTGTATCCATTATTATTTAAGATTAAAACCTTTTTAAGTAGCTTATATTCAGGACACGGAATGAACGAAACATCCTATATACTCCTCCTCTCCCTATTCTCTCATATTCCGGAAAAATCTCAAAATTTAAATGCAAAATAATTATTGGTATTTAAATTAAGTGCAGAACTACAGAAAACGAAATTAGAAACTTACTTACGAATATGAAAATTATTTAACCAAGTATATCGATCCATTTCTTATCAATATAGTGTTAAATAATAAATTAAAGTGTTAAGTTAAATTTACACTTCTTGACTTATGGACACTTAAGCACATCGTACAGACAGAATGTTATCATTGCTTACTTAGTTAACGGGTAAGATAGTGATAACTAATATTGAGTCAAGAGATGAATTAACATCGAAGGCAATTTTTTAGTTAGTTTATAAACAGGCATTAATAAAGAAAGTGTTTTTCTGCTGCATTGAGTAGAAAGAAGCAATCTTCATTTTTAGACGTTTCTAGTTTTTTATGAGGTAACATAGCCAAACAAAATTTAACTTTAACTTACAAAAATAAGCAATGCTTACAGAAGCCAACAATCTTTTATATATCCATTCACATTTTAAAAAACTCTCAGTTTGTTTTTCAAATTAATTTTTCTCAACACAGGAAATTCGGATATTGGTTGATGTCACAGGCCACAGATCTAATAAAATTCTTATTTTCAGAATTGATTTTTATTTCTATAACTTATTGTTTGTTTCAGATCGGTACCATTTTATTGACTATTTATACTCTCCCTGCATTTACCTCGAGATTCCCCGACATGTCCTAACAACACCAAAGTCGTCAACGGCCTGTCACCGTCCGGACAGAAATGAATAGCCCAAAGTGCCCCTGACATAATATTTACAAAGGAGGCTGCACTGTCCGTGAGGAGAGTTGCCAGCGGTGGATCAAGATACCACTTAGTGAATCAATTAGTGAGATCCCTTCAGTGTTGAGTAAGAGATCCACTTCCAATCATCCAATTAGAGATATAATCAAATAAAGGAATGGACAGGGGATTCGCCTAACGGAGATCCTTTTGGGGAAGGAAAACTTTAAGGGCCCTGAAGAACACAGTTGCAAGATTCAGCAAATGGAGGTTTAACGTAGGTAGCTAATGGAAAACATGTACACGATAATGTACGTCGATCACTCTTAGAAAAAAAAAGGATCTCATATTTAGGTGATTAATTCAAACAACGGACAATTTTCGAGTCCCATTTAAATAAAATGTTTTTATGGGTCATTATATAGGTTATGGTAATATGGTATTAATACGGCCTAATAAAACAGGAAATAATTATTTCTAGTAGATATGATTAATTAATTATATTGCAATATTTTAATTTTCAGCATTGTATATTATAATACAAACTAAAAAATAACATATTTTTCTGAAACAATATAGAACTAAATTAAATTTTGAGAAACAAAATTATTCATTAATTTTTTTCAGGAAGTAATTACATAATTATTTCTGTGGTGTTAATACTTTCACGGTACTTCACTCATATTTTTACAAGATTGGACAACTCAATCATTTTAACATTTTTTCTTTATTTTTATAAATTGTTCTTACAATTGAATTAATTATTGTACACCCTGTAATTTTTTCAGTCTACAATACTGTTTCTAGTCGATTTAATCTGCTAAATTTTCATATATCACCAAGGATATATATTTATGAAAGAACAATACTTGCTAATTGCACAAATTTATTCTGAAAATTGAAGTTCAGTTCACCAAAATTATCATGTGATATACCCGTTTCGCGGTCAACATATTCGTCCATCGGAGTCAGTTATCAAAAAACGCATATCCGCATTTAAGTACACTCAAATTAATAATATGCTTACGTGAAAGACTCCGTGAGCGCTGAGGGAGTTGTTGAAATTGTAATTCATTTCAGTCAACCGAGGCGCCTTCATGCCAGAAATAAATTCAAGGGTTTAGTGGATTTTTTTGATTTTGGAATCTTTAGTGTGGATGAAGGGGATAGGTGCCAATCTAACTAGTGCCAGGTACTCTAATCTCAAAATACAATTAACAACTGATATACCTAGATTTAGAAATGAAATGAAAAAATAACTTTATTCTGGGACATATGTCCCCTAAGAATAATTACAAGGTTCATATAGTGAGATTTTTATTTTGTAATTATTATTAATTAAGCCTTTGTAATTAAGTTATTATTATCAAGTCTTAATTCTAAGTATAATTTAAGTTAGCTATTCATCATTTTTGGTAACATCTAACTTGTGTTTCCAACTCTTAGTGTCACTGATTAAATTCCTTCATACTTGAACCTCAATTATATGTTGAACCTCATTTTGCAGAAGAATATTTTAGGATAAAAAAAACCTTGACCTACATTAGAAGGGGTTGTATACAATTAAAAACATAACAATCTCCAACAAAAAAAAATTAGCTTTGCTTTTTTAAAATTTACTGTTTGTAATATATCTGCCTCAGTTGTAAACATCAATAATATAAATTTACCTTTTCATAAAACCCGACAACATGACCATTAACATTATTTTTATATATTATTTTTCGT
>NW_027115079.1:126739-141209 GCF_000696795.3 Halyomorpha halys
TCTGCCTCAGTTGTAAACATCAATAATATAAATTTACCTTTTCATAAAACCCGACAACATGACCATTAACATTATTTTTATATATTATTTTTCGTTTTAAAGTTGTATACCTTTAAAAAAACAAACACCTATTCGATTTTTGTGATTTGTTTGGCTTTAATATGAACATTAGTTCTACAAAACCATGAAAGTCAAAAATAATATCAATATTTAAACAATTAAACAATCTGGAACCAGCACCTAGTTAAATAAATCTCGCTGACTAATATATATGGAAGATTTAATCAAAACCTTTTGATAAACTTTAGATAAATGTAGTTGTTAGTCAAATAAAGTTGGAAGGTCAGTTACATTTGCATTACTGAAATTAAAATATATTATAGGATTTAATTTATATTTTAGTAATTATAGTATTTATATCATTTTATAACAGTTATAGTATACGTTGCCCAGATTGAAGAGGTGATGTGAAACCAACTGGAACCAGCAACCATTAGAAGTTTGTCTAGATATCACCCTTTAACTTTCTTTGTCTGGAGTTTGTTTCAGAATGATAGTTAATTGAAACTAATAAATTTAAATTAAATAAAAATTATTAAAAAAACTAATAATCATTAGGTGTGTATAGGTGATTTTTCAGAAGCTAATTTTGGCATGTATTATCTCTAGTTTACTTTATAAAACGAATAAAAATTAGATATTATGTGAAACAGATATCTTAGAAAAGGATGTATCAAAACAAAAGAAAAAAATTTAACTCAGATATTGAAAAAATCTTCAATGTCCCCGTTCTAATTATTGTTATTCATATATTTATTTGCTGCATGAACACGAAATCGCATTAGCTGAGTTACATTTTCTTTTGCTTTATAACAGTTATTTGACCAATTCTCTGAATTGAGAATCGCACCGTTGTCCAAAGCCAAAAGAAATTCTTCAAGAACTTACTCAATGTCAGGAAACAGCTCTAACATTCCAGTAAGGACAGGAAGCAGATGAAGACGACACCATTTCAATACCGCTGCTGAGATAAGGAAATTTGAGGTCGGGTGTCCCTCACACGCTCACACATTGTTAGAGGTGGTCACCTCAATGAGTTCTTTGTCGCTCTTCGGGAATGTGTTCCGATATTTAAGCAACCGAAGATCAGTAACAGATTTAAGCAATCAGATCATTTGTTCTGAGAGAAAACGGAACATGGTGTATCGTATGGTGATGGTGCTGCTCATATTTGGAGAAATATTAAAGACAACAAATGAAGTGAGGCTGAAATGTTTAGATACTTAGAATTTAAATTAAAAATAACCTAATATTTTCGATTAAATGCGGAAGAATAAAAATTGAATAAATATTTTTAATATTAACATTTATATATTCATAAATAATTTAAGAAACGAAATTTTAGTGCTCAGGCGCTAGATTAAGTTCAAATAATTCTCTTCTCTCCCCTATGTAGCTTAATATTTATACTCCAAAAGTTACAAGTTTATCGTTTTTATGGAAGTTTAATCCCTTAATTTTATCTGTTTTCAGAAGATGTATCAAGTAAAATTATGTAAATTAAATGCAGGTATATTTGCTGCCATTGTTTTATAAATTATGATGAAATAAAGTGTATTTTTATTAAATATCATAAGTGTATTTTATTGTATTAACTTGCCTCTTTAGAAACATCCCTGTTCTTGAAAGAAAATGAAAGACTTTAAAATATAAATAATTGATTTATAAAGATGTTTTTGTATGAAATTTCTAACTCGGGTCCCAATAAGTTTGAATACTTCTAATTTCTAAGTCAGTGTAAACATTTTTACGCATCTATACTGACATAAATATAATTAATATATTTTTTTAAAAATGGAATATTACATATTTTTGTTTATTAGCTAGGCATATGTTGCCTGCGATTTAGGGTTACTTTGAACCAAGCTAGTATTAACCAATATGAAGAATTGCATAACTATCTTCGGCAGAACTTGCGATCATAAGATTTGTCTAAGTTATCTAGGTTTAATGATGTTGGAACATCCAGGTTTAACTAGAACTTTGTTTATGTGGCTTTATTCCGTGACCTATAACAGTTTCCAAGTAGTACTCTGGTCTGTCTGCCTTCTTCAGTTGATGAAAGTTCCAGCTTTTAGTCTATTTCCTACTTCATTCCAAATCCATTTTTTTAAATCTACTTTACTATCATGGAACTGAGCTACATACGGTTTAATGTCAACATCATTCTAATAGATTCTCTAAAATATATATGTTAGGCATGAAAGCATCTCTCAACAATGGATGACCTATACTAAACAAGATTCTGCTGAAGATGACTCATAATGACCGGAGAGTTTAACGACTATAGAAAGTCGAAGAGGATCGTGTGTCTGTTAAATACCGTGTATCTTAGCAAGCCCGTCACTAACGACCCCGTCATAACAGGCCATGACCTGAGGCGGTCATCAACAGTGTGCCATCATAATCTGTTACACATCCGTCATCTCTTGTTGGGTGGGAGCCTAAGGGTATCTTTTTCAAGGGTTATTAATATTACATTTCACAACAGCCTCGGTTGATGGCTTCGAGAAGATCTTAGGGGTCATAGAGGAATACGTAGTAAAGAAAATCTAACATGCGGGGGCGACAGGCTTGAGTTCTTCGATTCGATTTGTTTTTCCTTGAACATAAAGAACGAAAGATAGTTGTGTTTAAATGAATAAGCAATTATCAAAAATCAAAGACACTTCTCAACAAACAAAATTAGAACTCCTCACAGTATGTCCATATCCGAAGTTGCTGCAACTGTTAGGAAGCTATATTTCACTTTCCCAACCTATTTTAATATATTTTAGATTTTATGCCTTTTTAAGGGAGGAAATACATACGAACTATAGCTATCATATTAGCTGACATTTTCTAGTATAGATACTATGATATTAAGAAAGTTTCCGAGAGGTCATTCAGTATGCATCATCATCGCTGTGGATGGCATAATATTATATTTAAAAAAGTATATATATCTTCAATATATGGAGACTGAAATTTCAGCGGCTACAAAAAGACTTTTTAATTATATTAAATAATAAATTAAAAATAATAATAGAAAAAATAAATGAATTTATTTTGAACATAATAATAGACCATAGTCCTTTATGTATACAAAGCCAAATGCGGTCACAGAGAGGTTGATAAAACGACCAGACTGACCGACAATAAAGACACTGAAGGAAGGTATAACCGATCCGAAACAATCTGAGACCATTTCCTTCCACTAAAACTCTGAAAGAGGAAAGCTTGGAAAAGCTCGATTGTTCCGCCAGGCCTAATGGAAATCTTCTGTCTTGTCCCTTTTTTAATGGCTAAAGATCCTAATTATAATCGGGCTCGTTAGTGGCTTCCTTGCAATTAGTTCCTACTACTCACTTTTCTAACGGCACCTTTCTGTTTTCTTTTCTGTCATGGGGTCTGCTCTATATAGCCTTCTGTCTCTGATAGAAGTAGCTAACCTGAAAGCTGCACTTATTCAAATTAAATTTCTTCCTAAAACCAATTCTTTTTATTAACACTGTCCAAATCATGGTTGAGCATCCATACTTTGACATCTAAATAAACTTTAATGAGGTGTAGATAGTTGACCGTAGATTAATGATTGGAGAAGTTTGTCGGGGGGTGCGGTCGGGAAAGAACAACATAAATAAACGAAACCATATTTATTTATTTTATGCCGACGTTTCGACCTGAGTTTCAGGTCTTCATCAGGGGTTATGGCGTAGAAGGTAGGCCTGCAACTGCCATAAATAGAGTTTGTAGACTACCTACAAAATATGGAATTGAATCATAAATGATGAAAAATTGACAACTGATAATTGAATAGTAAAAAAAATTTAACTAACTATAATATCATGTAGGTAAGAAGATATGTATAATATAAGATATACAAGTAGTGTTGCCAATACATTAAAGCCATAACACATATCTTCTTACCTACATGATATTATATTTCATCTTTCATTGTTTTCAATCTACTTACTACCATCTAATTCCACGATTATCAATCAATTAAATTTTTTTACTATTCAATTATCAGTTTCCAATTTTTTATCATTTATGATTCAATTCAATATTTTGTAGGTAGTCTACAAACTCTATTTATGGCAGTTGCAGGCCTACCTTCTACGCCATAACCCCTGATGAAGACCTGAAATTCAGGTCGAAACGTCAGCATAAAAAAAATAAATATGGTTTTGTTTATTTATGTTGTTCTTGATCACCAGTTTGGATTCCGAACATCCCACTCCACTATCCAGCAATGTCATCGTGTGGTGGACGTTGACTCGTCTTCTTTGGAGCGCGGAATGTACTGCGCGGGAGTCTTTTTCGATATAGAGCAGGCTTTTGATCGAGTCTGGCACCCGGGACTGCTTTACAAACTCTGTAAATTCCTACATCATACATATTTTCTCATCATCCGTTCCTTTCTTACTAATAGATTATTCCCAGTAAACCACAATGGTTCCTATTCATCCCTCTATTTTCAATCCGCTGGTGTTCCTCAAGGTAGTATTCTCGGTCCCATCCTCTACACCATCTATACAGCTGACATACGAACAACTCCTAACACTATCCTTACCACGTATGCTCATGACACATGTGTGCTCACAGTTAGTAATAACCCTTTGATTGCATCCCAAACTCTCCAGTCCCATATCACAATCCTCGAAGAATGGTGTCGAAATTGGAGGATAAAAATAAATCCCAACAAATCACATTTACTCTTCGTCGTAAACCTGCCGACTGCCCTACAGTATACTTTAATAATGTGGCTCTTACCGCTGTAGAACAGATTCGTTATCTTGGACTACATCTTGACAAACGACTAGCCTGGAATCCTCACACAAGACTGAAAAGACAGGAAACTCCACGCAGATTCCGACTATTACAGCACTTCCTAGACAAACGGTCTAAACTTCCAACTCATTACAAAAGACTGATCTACATGACAATAATAAGGCCCATCTGGACATACGGAGTTGAGCTTTGGGGCTCCACTAAACCTTCGAATTCCTCTCGTATCCAATCTTTAAAATCCGAAATCCTTCGTAAAATCCTCAATGCTCCTTATTTTGTTACTAATAAAACCATCCATAAAGACCTAAATGTTCCTTATGTAACCGATCTAGCCCGAACCCGATATTATTCCTTCCATAATAAACTCCCTAACCACCCAAACCCACTTGTTTCTAATCTTGCTTCCTCTTCCATTCCTGGCAATCCTCCGAGGCGCCTGAAAAGAAGATGGCCTCGTGACCTTATATTGTAAACTGTTTTTAGAGTTCTACTACTGGGTAGTTTCTCTACATCCTGTATCATATCATTTTGTCATTATGATCAAATTTACTGGTTGTTTTTTTTTAAACAGTTGTAAATATCAACAAATAAATAAATTTAAAAAAAATAATGTTGTTCTTTGCTGACCGCATCCCCCCTACAAACTTCTCCAATAAATAAACTTTAGATTATGCTTGTTCAGGCATGTTCTAGTTGAGGTAAATACTCACTTCACCATAGTTTTCTTACTAAAACGTTAGTTCTAGCGCACTCAGCCTCCAATGGCCCATTACCAGAGACGCAGTGAGAGGGCTTTGCTAGGACCTCGATGGCCCTGCTCTACCGCTCATGCATGGAGGGTAGAGTGGGCTCGGGTAAAAATTTATTTTATTTAGTTAGATTATGTTCATTTTTATTTGTTATTTTTCTGTTTATATACATATAGAGATTTTATTTTATGTTTTATTATTATTTTTAAAAATAATTTTTAGTATGAATGTGTTCAATAACCAATATTACTCACTGCCCTAGTTTGTAGCAGATTGTAATATTTATCAATAAATCAAATGCTTAGAGGGGAAAAAAATTAATAACAAATCCAGGACTGCAAATACAAAAATGAGCTAATTGTTCTTATCTATTCTTGTCGTAATATACAATATGCAATAGGTTTAATTTTTCTACATTTTTCAATTATATCTTGGGGTTTAAAGCATATAAAAACTCCTAAATTCCTATCTTATATACCTTCCACGAGCTATAGCCTTGGGAAAACCTATCTCGGACATAAAGTGAGAATAACTATCTGAAAGGTTTACATTTAGTGAGAATAATTTTTAACGCCAACAAAATAATTTGATGTTAACACGGTAAATAATTAAAAATAAATTGCTTTGGTTCACTGAATGGCAATTTCAGGTTTGGTTTAAATCGCTATAACATATTTCGCTGGTTTGCTTGAACAGAGGTATATATGACAAAAAAAAAAAAATGGTTTCATTTTGGAATGAACGTGCTTCAAAGATATTTCAGTAAATAGGAGAAGACACATGGCGAAGTTAATTGAGAAAGTCTTGGAATCTTTAATGGAAAACGCATTTATATGGAAAGCAATGTTTAAAAAAATTGATGTGCTTTAATTTAAAAATCTCCTTGGATAAAGCATTTCAACTGATAAAGCTAACAACTTTTCTTTGATCCAAAGGTTAGGATTATAAATGAAGAAAAATTTTAGCTGATTACTCATGATGGTTCAAACTTCATATATTTTTTTATTAAATTTTTATATTTTTGTTTTTACAATTAATTTTCACAATAGATAAGCAAATATTTTTATAAACGATTTTAAATAATTATATGGATTTCTTTTGTTTTTCATCATTAAAAATTATGCTATCCTAAATGATATAGCCTTCATAAGAACGTATTTAAAAAAAAAAAAAGGAGCGAAATAAATAAATGAATTATTATTAGTTTAGGATTTAATTGAACTGTTCTGTTCGACTCTGTTTTATGTTTTAGCCTTTTTTATTTTATTTTACTTTTTTGAATTACATATATATTTCCATATATTCACTTCCACTTTATATATTTATTCACCTTGAATTATTGCATACGTAATTACTTAATTATTTATCATTCTTTATTCTATCCATAAACTCATTCTCAGTTTTAAAGAATTAACAGTTTATTGCTTATTACTATGTCAGTTATACAAGTTTTCACTAGACTGTATCACATATTAGTTATTTTAATACTCATGAATTAGTTTCGCCTCCATATTACTTCAGCTTTAATAAAGGCATAAAATGTAAGTCGAAACTTTGTCGCTTAATAAAAGCCATACAGTGGGGTATTATGTCAATTTTACCTATCAAAATCATGTCTTTACCTTTATTTTTCGAAAATTTAGTTCCTTATTGATTTATTGAGAATAAATGATTGATGTGAAATTAAGAAAGAAATCTAAAATTTCACCTCTTCAAATTAAAACATCTCTTTTTATTCTATAATAAAATTCTACGTTAGATTTTGTGAAAAATAAATATCTCACTTGATATTCAGTATTGATTAAGTAACGAAACAATAGGAATTTTCTTTAATATAACCCTTTTGCTTCTGACTTCATAGAATGCGGTTCCATTTTAGTGTTGTATGCAGTCTATTATTTATTTTTCTTTCACTTTATTCTTTTCATGTTTTATTTATGTATTTTATTTGTTTGTCCTTTTATAAATAATGCAATCAGGCTATGAATTAAGCGATTCGCCCGGTTTATTCCAAGACCTTCAACATATTTCCGTCAACAAAACTGACATAGACGTACATAAATCCAATTCTAAGGAAAGAAATCTTCAACCTACCGATTCACCACAGCCCCAGTCACCTATTAAAAAAATGGTTAGTTACTCTCAGGAAATGAAGTGAGGGTTAGCGGTTCCTTTAATTTGAAATTGACTTTTAATCAGACAAGTACACAGCAGCAACACTAAGTACTAGTAATAACAACAATATCAACTTGAACATTAAGCCTAATTCCATAAAAATACCACCAATATTTCTACACAATAATAATAATTATAGGCTGCTATTAAATGACTTAAATGCATTATGCATCATGGATGCGCACTAGAAACCTTGTTCACAAAAAGAATTGGAGCCACCTCAAACACGAATTTAAAAGGATCTGGATGATTGAGCATATTCTAAATATCAATGATATGAGACGGTTTAGACATAAAATTAATCATCGAGGAAGGGCACACGGCGTCAATTGAATAAACATGAGAAAATCCCAAGTCTTGTAGAGGTTGATGAATTCATCGCCAGCGACGCCGAAAAAGCTGGAGTGTTTGGAAATTTCTTTGAGAAAACCTTCCAACAGAACGCAAAAGAAGTCTGAATTCAGTTAATGACTAAATTCATGAGTATTTAAATCTTCCCCCTCAAAACAGGTCACCTCTTACCTAAATTCACGACTCCTAAATAGTCATTCCACTTCTCATCAACTGGTCGGACTATCGGAATTTATAATAAACAGATTTGAAATCAAGAAACACCCTGGTAACATTCTTGGACTTCCAACAACCTTTTGATAAGGTTTGGCATCGAGGTCTCCTATACAAACTAAACGAAGTATATACTCCGTACTACTTAAACGATATTCTGAGCTCATTTCTCAACGGTAGGATGTTTTCTGTTACAATAAATGACGCAAATTCTACCCTCGGACGAATCCATGCCGGTACTCCACAAGACTCAGTACTTTTTCTATTCCCTTTAACTTCTTTCTTTACAAATCATCCAGGCTACATATTCTTCCATAAGCAGTATTCTCTCAACATAATGACATAATATTAGCTAGAAATAGGTTTCAAAGTCACCTTAATGATCTAGAACAATACTTCACTAAATGAATCGTTTGTCTAAACATTGAAAAATGTACTTCAAAAGTTTTTACTCTCAGACCCCCACCAGAACTAATCCTCAAAGATTAAAATGTGCAATGAAATACTGCTAGTTGGTACCTGGGAATTCACCTCGATCGCCACCTTATCTTGTATATGCATGTGAAGTCTGGGGTGTGGCATCCATTAGGAAAAAGTATTTTTTCAATCAGTTCAAAATGAAGACTAAATAAAAAAAAACAGTTTATAAAATTCCACTCCCCGTTACAGATAGTTAAAGGAGCAGTGACTTACAACTATTTCCCAAGTTGTAACCTCATCCCGAAGACTGAAGCCCAGCTACTGCAGGGCATCCAGTTATAACGTCTATATTTATCAATTCTATTATTGAAATAGCTTCTATTTTATTCATTTTTTCTCTACATCCTTTTCTCAAATTAACATTTTTTTCTCCCCATCAGAAGGCAATTATGTATTTTATTAAGTCTATAAACTTTATTTTTTTTTTTTTTATTGACTTTTCTTTTTCTCACATCTTAAGAATTATTATTTTTATCTATTTATTTTATCTTAATTTTTTTGTTGAATGTTGTATATATTTAAGGGTGTCTTTTGAAACTAACCCCCACCCTTGATAATATATGACAATATATGAAAATGATGGTTTAATACAACGTGTGAAATATGTTTTTTAAGTATTTTTCAACGCATAATCGTATAGTAATATAAATTTTTCGAAGGAAACTTATATAAGAAAACTTATACTCATTTCAAAGTAATATATGTTGAAATAGGAAAAAATAAATGACATTGGATATTATAGAATGGGAGATTTTCTTGAAAAATTAATGTCTTTACTCTTTATTTATTTATTATTTATTCTTAATTCTTCCTACCTTTATTGTGCTAGGAAAACCGGCCAGTTAGATCAGAGAAATCATACCACTGTGCAACATCCCTACCGTCTTCATTGAGTTTATTATACGGTATTATGTATAATGACGACTTTTAAGACAGATATTTAATAGATTATGTAGAAGTATATTCTTCTAAAGCCCCAGTACGTTCTATATTCTGTGAAACATAGAAACATATAAATGACGTTCAAAATTTGTACCACTAGTTTTTCATTTCATTTTCTAATAACTTGTGTTTCATATATTTTGATTTTTAATTTTCATTAAGTTTGTCCTTTCAATTTTTGAAATGAAAACAATGTACCTGTACTACATATAATGTCCATAATATTATTAAACCCTCATTGACCGGCACTATAAAGGTAAATATATATATATTGTGTGTGCTTACACAAAAGTGCACAAAATACAAATATGATTAATCAATAGAAATATTACTTATAATAAATAATGTAATTATTTGGTAACTGATGTATTCCACGTAACTAATAACTGTCTTCTACAACAACATTTGGAATAGTACTGATCAAGAATGAAATATCCTTTTATGGTTATTTTAAACACTAACTGTTCTTTTTAGTTGTTAGTTATTCTAACTATTTATTTCTGTTTTACGTTTATCTATTATTAGTGTTATTTATTGAATGTTATATGTTTATTAGATTAATTTAAATTTTGTTCTTCTGATTTCTACTTAATAGCTTCATTCATTCTGCAAAGTTTGAATATTATATATGTATTGCCATTCGTTTCTGACTATAGCAAATTTAAATACCACTTATTATTAATTGAAGACTCGCAATTGGTACTTTTGATACTTTATTCATTTCTCTATATCCGTCTTTCTTCTCTATATCCGTATATTTTAAATTACTAATATGATAATATTAGCTCATTAAAATGGTATTGTTAAAAGCCATTATGATCTGAAGGCTATCCTAACATTTGTCCCTATCCCGATGTTTACCAAATTGATTGTAATTGAGCCCACATGTGCAATAAGAAACCAACTTTTTTATATATATATTTTGTGAGCTAGAGTGATTTTTTTTATTTTGAAATATTGCTAAATCGACATTTAATATCGATAAAGATGAACACAGTGCCATGAATTTAAGGCGTGAACGCAATGCCTTCTTGATACCATAGGCTCGAACCCGGTGATATGCTTTAAAATATTTTCGTTGAAGAAGTATACTGCTATCGTTTGGCAGCTACAAAAATAAAAGAAAATAACTATAGGGTCCTTTTACCTGTATTTGTCATTGGATGCTAATGGATAGCTTCATACGCCAATCATTTTAAATAAATAAAGCACATTTACTTAAATATTTATATACTTAAAGGTTCAATACATGCATTTATTTCTTTTGGAATATATTAGTTACGTTTGAGATTTAAGAAATAATTATCACGAAATAGCTTACTTAAATTAAAATATACTAAATCAGCAGATAAAAGAAAATTAAGACATGACATTTTCACACTGGTAAATCATTGGCCGCAAGGTAATGGTTTTTCACGCTATTTTTTTTTTAAATTCTAAGAAAATTTACAAGCTATTGTTGTAAAATGTCCTATTAATCATAATGAAAAGGTTTATAATGAACAATTAAAACATTTGTATCCAAAATTACTGAGAAAATCAGCTTTTTATTTTTTCCCTTCTTCGTAAATTAAGTAACCGTGATCTAGAAACTAAAACAAGACCACCGAGCCGCAAGGCGTACATACCCTCAGGGGATAGGAAGGAGGAGTGGCCTAGCGATGACGAAGATGGAAGTGGAGATTCTACTCCAAGATAAGCCATCTGAGGTTTGACGCTCACCGAACATGTGGATAGGCGTTTCCGGTTTCAACATTATTTCCAGAGCTGGTGTAATTATCTAGGAGGCTCCTCCCACGCTCCATACACAACGTTACTAATTAAAACATTATTCACAATTGTTCACGCATAAATTACATGAATCACCTTATCTCGCTATGTATGGTTGATGGAGGTTTATAAAAATTAGCGTCCGCCATCTTGTTATGTAATAGAGATTCATATCTCTACGCCAGGTTAGCAGGAATATCAAGTCGGCTAAAGGGCAAAGAACCTCCACAGATCTCTTCCAAGAGAAACGTTGAAAACTCACTTCAAAATTGTTTATAATCAATACAGTACAGATATGAAAGAGCTGTCTTTGTGTATGTATATTTTAAATGCTTTAAGTGACCGTATAAAAGCGGTTTTCCACAAGGTGGAAAAATCTAATTTTGAATATTTCATTGAAACTACGCCAAGTAGAGTCATCGACTTGTTAGGTGTCAGAAAAAAGAAGATACGACATTCTTAATATTATTTTGTCTGACACATGCATATAACTTTTTTATCTAGATACCGTTTAATCCAATACTAACACTATTGTTTTTTTTCGAACCCGTAGAAATGAAATAAACATGAATTAAGAAATGAATATCACGTGAAGATCACAATTTAATGCGAATAATACCTCTTTCTACCGTAAGTATTAGATGGTTAGAATTGACTTATCTGTTGGTTGTTGATGTTTATTTTGTGGGAAATGCAATTTAGAAACTGGATGTGAGTGGCAAACTATAAAAATTAAAAAAAATTAAGTAACAAAAATAAAGAAAAATAAAGATCGGAAACATAATAATAAATAATACAGGTGGCGAAGAGGGCGGAGGGAAACGAGAAGAAAGGAAATGGGCAGAGGTTAAACGGGGTTTTTGGGACCCTTCCTGTCCTTCCACCACCCAGGAAGGGGGGAGTGGATTTTACTTTAGTATTTTTGTGTAGTATTTATATTTTGTAAATATATGGATATAGGCATTCATATCCATATATTTAAAAACCTATAGATCTGGTCTGCGGGTGGTCAAATAATTTGATTCTCGATCATACTTTCAAACTATTGTGGTACAACTTTTTTAGTCCGACCTGTGGGGTTAACTAAAAATTGAGAAACCAGTCATTGAGTGCAATTTGGTGGTTCATTTCATATTTTTTTATGTCACTTACATAATGGAAACTTCAGCATTAGTATCCACCAGAAAACTGATGTCTGAGCTAGTCGCTTATAAATAAACAAAATTGTTGACCTCTAAAACTTATGATAGCACAGTTGGTCCGTCCTGTGCCTACCTTATGTGTTTTCCTTTCCAAAATCCCATTTACGTTCCCGTCAACATGTTTTATTCCGATATTGGCTGTGGAAGTATTTGCAATCCGGATTATGTCGCCTATTTCGACTGTTACTGTTACTATGTGCTCACTTAAGCAACTTATCACTAATTATATATCGAGATACACTATACAAGAGCAGACAACTTTTATCTAGTTCCTCTAGTTTAGAGGTCATGATGATTTACTACAATTAACGGTATGAACATAACGAGAGAGTTTGATATCACATTTTTAGGGTTTTTATCCCCTAAAAATTGGTTTCCCTGTAATTGGTTTTATTACTAAAATCTGCACGATTAACCAAATCAATACATGAAATAGCTGAAATGATTCATATTTGGTTTCGGCATTTATCTGGACAGTATTTTTGCAACTTTGGCAGAAAAACCTACTAAGCTTAACCGAGTCACCTGGTAGATCTTTCATCTTAAGAATTAACTTATTTGCTTTTAGATCTCTTATTTCCGATATCTCTAAACTGATTTCGAGTTCACTAACCATTTTTTAAAGTTTTTTTTGGCCAACAAAACTTGGATTTATTGGAAAATTTGGACAGTATAATATTAATAATAAGGTCAACCGTTGTAAGATCTAATTGAACAAGTAAATTATTAAATTGAGTGCTTTGTTTGGTGATTCCACCCAGATCAACTGGGCTTCACAGCCTGACAAAACCAAATTTCAGGCTTTTCTTTCCAAAAAGGTGGTAGTTTGACACTTATCTTCATTATTCTTATTATATATAAAAAATTCATTCTCTCCCAGGAATTTGTGGCCGTAATTCTTGCCATAGAAAAAGTTTATTTAGATGTGTGTATATAAATAGTCAACAATCAAAACTTATAGTGAATTTAAAAAGATGAAAAAAATTACTTAGACCATCTCATAGTTTAATTAAATAAAAACCTCACATTTAATTTGTATGGTTCTGGTAATTTACATTGGTTCCAATCAAATAAATATTATTTTGAAATTATTAACATTGAAATATTATTATTTCTTCTAAATATACTATTTATTTATACTAATGAAAGTTATTACCATTATTTTTAAATAGATTAACTTGAGTTAGGTCTTCCAACAATAATTTACTGAAGGTCGATTATTAAACGAACAGATGAAGCACTATTAACTTATCTACCCTCCTGTCCTTTCTAAATACTCCACTAACGCCTGTTGAACAGATTCGATACTTTGGACTTCATCTTGAAAAGAGACTTACTTGGAATCCACACACAAGACTGAAACGACAAGAAACTGCTCTTAGATTCGTAAACTCTTCGTAGACATCTGGAATTGAGCTCTAGAGCTCTACCAAACCATCAGATTCCTCCCGCATCCAACCCTTACAATCCAAAATCCTACGTAAAATCCTTGATGCTCCTTATTACGTTACAAATAAACTCATCCACAAAGACCTTAACATCCCATTCGTTGCAGATTTGGCCTAAAACAGATATGCAACTCCTTACTCATCCTGACCTTAATCTTACATCCGAACTCTTAATCTTTCATCCTTAACAATCCCTGATAATCCTCCGTGGCCTCTGAAAAGAAGATGGCCACGGGACCTTCTAATTTAAATTAAGGCCTTTAATACCACCAATGGGTGGTTCCTTCCCAAGATTATCAAGTGTATA
>NW_027115079.1:141804-156857 GCF_000696795.3 Halyomorpha halys
TTAGAAAATAAGAAATTAACTAATATTATAGATACATAAATAATTTTTTTGAGACATGTGTAGTTTAAGTTTTATAAGAAGATAAAGCCTGCTTGAGGTAAGTAATATTAAAATTAAGTAAGAGGAAAGAAATAATAATAATATGTATATGAAAATCTAATTTGTAAATATATGCTCAAAATGAAAATTATTTAATATAAAGTGATGAACAAAGTAGAAAATAAAACGTATATGTAGGTAAATAAATTAAAATAACCGGATTAAAGAAATAAAATATATAGTTAAATTATTAAAAAGGAATGCAGAAATAGAAATATTTTAATTTAATAATATAAGATTAAAGTTTAAGAAAAATGTGAGAATGAAAATAAACGTAATTAATGAAACATGTAACTAAAATATTAGAATGAAAAAATAATATATAAAGTTAAGTAAGATAAAAGGAATAATTATTAAATATGACTATAATAATATTTGGGAGGGCCACCCGTAGGTCAGTGGTTAACACACAGTCTTAATTTTGATGTCTAATTGGCGATGCCGCTTCGAATCCGGCCTGGGGCGTTGACTTTTCCCATTGAGTGGCGGTCCCACAAAATGATAAACATTGACCCCCAGCCATGGTAAGGCAGTATAGGACTCCAACGGGAGTCTTGGTCGAAAAAAAATAATTTGTGGGGAACATAACTTAAAAACTTGGGTAAGAATGATGAAATAAGAAAAGAGTAGAGAGTTTCTCCCTTATTTATAAAAAAAAGAAAGAAAAGAAATAAAGCTTTAAGAATGTACCATCTTGGTCGAGATCCAGAAAAGCCAAATAAAGTAAGTGGGGCTTCAAGGTCAAGAATACTACGATTATAAATTACATTACTTAGATGGGTTAAAAATGACTGCCGTGCGGGTTGGGGCACAAGTCCCATTTAATATAAAAACATTGAAACAATAATTATTCCAAACCTAATTTCCTTCTATAAAATAATAAAAATATATAAATTGAGCCAATAAAATTTTTTAAAAACAATTCCATCATACGTAGCTTTAGTTTAGTAACATCAAAATATTTTTCAATTTTAAAATCATCCTTTCTGTTGATGAAATTGAAGAAAGTAATAGTCAAAGAGCTCAAGAGAAGAAAAAAAGTTATTTCACCCCAATTTTTTATTAGATTTATAAAACTATATACAGTTAAGAGTCAAAATTGATGACTCCACTAACCATAACGGGAATAAAACATCGCGATTCAAAAAATTCCTTTTGAGTATTGAGTATTAAGATGATGTACAAGATGGACGCCGCTGATTTTTTTTTCCAGAAAACCCAAAATATTTACTAATTTTTCTTTCGGAGCTTGAAAAACTACCTACAAAGATAAAAAAAAAATTCCCAGCTCATTATTTAAAGTCGGATAAATTCTCTAAAACATGAGCTCTAATAAATAGTTACTAGCCCGACTAATCGTAATGTGTAGACTATAGTACATCAAGATAATTTTTTGTCAAACATTTTTTTTTTCAAAACATCGATAAATAAAAAACTGGTAATTTATTTCGTTAAATTTTATGAAAAATAGTAATTATAACAACTTTATAGTACATTCAACTAGCTTTAATTCGAGTGTTAGCCAACAGACGTACGTCTAATGGTTTCTGAGAAATTGTTTTTCATTTAACCAAGCATCTTTTCTAAATACCGAAAAAACAACAATTTGTAAATTACTTTTGGCAAATATCATAAACATTATAACACCAACGAAGCTAAACCTACTTAATAGTCATTCAACTAGTTTTAATTTGAGTGCTAACTGACATTTGTGCGCCTCATGCTTCCTGAGATATTGTTTTTCATAAATCAACAACTACTATAAAACAACATTTTATGAATTTATTTCTATAGTATCTATGAAAATTACTACCTTTAAAGGATAAAACATCATAAACTACCATTAAACTAGATTTAATTTGAGTGCTAACTGACATTTGTGCGCCTCATGCTTCCTGAGATATTGTTTTTCATAAATCAACAACTACTATAAAACAACATTTTATGAATTTATTTCTATAGTATCTATGAAAATTACTACCTTTAAAGGATAAAACATCATAAACTACCATTAAACTAGATTTAATTTGAGTGCTAACAGACATTTGTGCGCCTCATGCTTCCTGAGATATTGTTTTTCATAAATCAACAACTACTATAAAACAACATTTTATGAATTTATTTCTATAGTATCTATGAAAATTACTACCTTTAAAGGATAAAACATCATAAACTACCATTAAACTAGATTTAATTTGAGTGCTCATAGACTTGATGAGTAATGTGCATAGTGCTCATCTATACGCATAATGATACCTTAGATATAATTTTCCCCAAATAGTACACTACTAATCTTCAAACTCTCTATTTCGTTATGAAATATTGTGTTTAAAAAACTTGTTTCTTGGGAAGTAATAAACTTAAACGGCACTAATAGGGCTCATATTTCAGAAAATTTGCGCTACTTTAAATAATATTGTATTAGATTTTTAGTTTTAAAGAAAGGAATGTTGAATTATTATTTTTTCTTTTTTGTAACGTTTTGAAACACTAAACTAGTTTTCATTCCTCCAAACTATGGTTGGCAGACACCTTAATTTTGACTAGTAACTTTATATACTTTTCATTAAATCTATATATCATTTCCCCAGGCCCTTGGACTACCAAGTTAAGAGTCACAGGATCAATCTTTGGAATTAATGCTTTTTTTTTATCAAGATCTTGGCCAGTCGAAATATGAGTGATTACAAAAGCTGTTGGTGATTGAAAAATATAATGATATATTGTCACAACATATTAAAACAGAAGTTTCAAAAATAATTTTGCGACGTTATAGCAATGAGTAAAGAAATATTCTCAAGCTTAGCAAACAAAGCTTTATAAATCTTATTGCCATTTGTAACATCTTATTTACGTGAAACTGGATTTCCTACAGTACCTGTTTAGAAGACAAGGTGTCGGTTTCTTCGTTTAGGTATTCAAAACTAAAGTAAATCAATACAAAATTAAGACTATATATTTAATGATACCACAGTTTGACGAGATTTATTCTGAAAAAAACAAGCTCAACCATTCCCGTAAAATATTACGTTGTATGATTTAGATATTTTATTTTTGTGAGATAGACTGATTTTATCATATTTAAAATTATTGGTACTTATAATCGAGATATATTTTTTTCATGTAAATTTAAACATAATATATTGCGTATTATTTTATAGTCCATTAGGTAAGTTCCAATCGGATGTGAATATTATTGAAATTAGGTTGCTATAAATATTGAGCGCGGTGGAGGTACAGAAAGGTTGGAAACTGCTGATATTCATGTTCAAATTTTACGAGTTTTCAGGATGTTAAAAAAAAAAGTTACACTAATTAATACAATCCGTAATATTTACAATACTTAATATTGAGCTACCTCTGATAACCTGTAATTTTTATGTCATACTTACACGAAGAATATGATTATAGATAGTTTCTCATTTAAATACAATGCCATCAATCCATTCCTACCTCTTTGATAGAACCTTTAAAGTAACCTAACCTAGTAACATCCTTTTATAGTAACTAAGGTCCGTTTATACAGTTGATATCCCAATACACTCTAACACAGTACTCACAACGCTGATGGTACGTATATGCTGTCTGCAATTACCCTACTGCTACATCATAAACTCATAATCTGTGTCCAACACATTACGTCCATTGAAGAATAGTGTCACATCTGGAGATTAAAAATAAATCCTTGCAAATCCAATCAAATGACCTTTTCTCTAAATCGTAAACCTTTACTCTTCTGACCTACAGTATCTTGTTTTTAATATCCTACTAACGCCTGTTGAATAGATTTGCTACTTAGGACTCCATCTTTCCAAGGGCCTTACTTGAAATCCCTATTCTAGTCTGAAACGACAAGAAACTGCCCACAGATTTCGATCGCTACAACAGCTACTTGTCAAACGCTTTTCAAGCTTGTCAACTTCTTCTTTTAATACAAAAAATTTACACACTATGATAATAAGACCAATTTGGACTGAAGGAATTCAGATTTGGAACTCCTCCAAACAATGAAATGCCTCCCGTATCTAATTCTTACAATCCAAAAATCCCCCGTAAAATCACTAATAAACTCTTCCAACATCCCATTCGTTGCAGAATTGGCCCGAGATAGATATATCTCCTTTCATTCCGAAATCCTTACCCATCCGAACCCATTAGCTCATAATATTTCATGATTATTGATCTCTAATAAGTCTCTGAGTATTCTGAAAAAAAAAACATGGCCACAGGCTCTTTAAATTTAATGTAATTATTAAAGTACCACTATAGGGTGGTTCCTTCCCAAGATGTGATCAGACTCAAACATTTATCAAATTTACTTATTGTATCTTTTTATACAGTTGCAAATTTCAATAAAGAAATAAAATAACACAATCACCAAAATGTAATTAAATTGTGGAGGGAGAGGTTTAAAGCTCAAAATAGGGTTTAGGAGATCCAATAGGAGTCCAAATCCACGGTGGTCACAGGCGAAAAGTTATATCCTAACAATAAAATTGAATAGAGAGAAATAAAAAACAAGCGAGTACATAAAATAGTAATTTTGGGATCTTGGTCTAGTTTCGAAACCTGCTCACGCCCAGGAGACACAGCTCACAGGGACATTAACAGAGTCCAAGACAAGAGTGAGAAAGCCATAACTAGTGTTTACCAACAGGCTAGCAGATGCTTACATTTGCTCTGCCTCCAACAAAAACGGCTTTATTGCTGTATAGGAACTTTCATAAGGGAACAGATGGACTTCATCCAGTCCACTGTAAACAGCTCTCTTTGAAAAGGCTGCCCCTTCCAATAAAATCCTAATTTCCTGGCATTTATGGGCCCCTTATTCTAAATGAAGAAATCTGGTGTCTTCTTTTTCAGAGGTTATTTCTTGTCGGCAAGGCGGCGGAGGAGAGAGCGAAAAAAAAAACTGGTATATATTATTTTTGTCCCATTGGTAGATGGTGTAGTAGCTTGTTAGCTATCTAACAGTAAACAAACCCCACTTGTTGACAAACTAAGACTTCCGTTCGAGGTGCCTTCTATGGCATTGGTAACACAGTCGCCTCACACGCAGTTGCGTATGAACTTTTCTGTAATTCCTAACAATGTTATGGTTTGAAAGAATAAACAGCTTCCCTCTAAATGGGATAGATAAATAAATTATTTTAGACACTACTTTATACACACCAAAATAAATAACAATCATTTTGGGTCCCATATTGAATATATAGGGTAACAAGAATACCATTCCTTACCATTACCACTATATATAAAATGAGAACCTTGCCGAGGGTAAATTTTATTTACTCAACACAGAACCTAGCCGTTGACTTCAGTGTAATTTTTTGATTCTTATATATTAACGCAAAGGGAATTAAATGAGTGGATTTTAATCAGGGTGGGCTTTACTGTAAGCATAAAGGACTATTTCGTTCTACTTTGCCCGTCTTGGATAAAATTAGTAAATAGTGATCATCCTGATAAAATGGTTAAAATAAAAAATAGTTCTATTTTCTTTTTCACAAAACAAAAATGATAAATAAAAAAACAACAGTTTTTAGGTTGATTTACTAAAGTGCTTATCGCTCAACCATACAATTATAAATTACAGCAAATATACGACCACAACGAAAATAAAAAAAGACATATTTGAAAATAAAATAGTATAATATCAAACACTCCTTAGATTTATTTCTAGAATTCTTCAAGCTTACAACATTTTCAATATCTTCTCTTTCACTTTAACATTCAATATACGAGATAAAGGTATAAGTTTGGAAATAACTTCGTTCTTGTCTGTAGAAGACAAATTTCTGAATATAAACACGAGAAAAAGAGGACATCTATAAATAAATACAACTTCGGGGACAATAAATAACAACTTGAAAAAGAAAAGATGTAAATTCATAAAAAAAACACAAATCAATTACCAAGCAAGCAAATAAACATAGAAATAATGGAGACAGGTTACAATGCATCAGTCTCACATCATCGGAAGGGTTTGTGATCACCCGTTATCACAAAAATCCAAAGATTACTGGACTCCCTGAGAATCATCGACTATCAAATGCATGGTAATAGATGTGGTTGGTGATGTCTCAGTCGACGACATGCATTGATTGCACAGTTTATTTATGCATTGTTTTCATATATCTTTATAATTTTATGTCTACTACTTATTTACACGACCGTTGGTCTAGTGATAGTGAATCCTTGCAAAGTACTGCACCTTTAACCTTTCATGTATTGTAGTGGTACAGAGTTTAATTTAATTTAATTATTTTTTATACTGTTGACTATAATTCTGTATTATGGTTGATGAAGAAAGTCATACTCTGTATAGAGAGAAAATTATAAAATTTAAAAACGGAACATATAAAAATAATGATAAAAAGATATAAAAAAAATTGAAATCTGTAAGTGAAAAAGAACAATCAACAATATAAAAAAATCATGCATAATTTAAGCATACAATTCAAAACTTTTTATTCTGTGACTATTTATAATGTGACTTTTAACTTATTTTATGATATGCTGAACGAAAATGCTACAAAGTACAGACTTTTAAAATTTTTAAAAAATTGACAGTTAACACTAGATCTCCAATTCTATTTGTAGACTAGTACTAAAATTTAATGTGAATTTTCAATTTAATTTGATCCACACATGAGCAGAAAATTGCTATGGCTCTAGAAACCAAAGAAAAACTATGGATCTAACGGGATCTGGTTAAAATCAGTTAGTTTATATTAAAAGTTTTTTGGGTTTCAAATTCAATCTCAGTGTTTTTGATTTACTGCCTTACTTAGATCCATTAGCATATAACGTTTTAAATTTCACTTTTTAAACTAAAATTGTATATAGTGAGCATAATGGGTTTCTATTCAAAACGACTTACTAATAACTTCTTTCTTACTGCTATTATTATAATTTTATTTTTCTCATTCCACCGAAAGTGAAGAAATAAGTCGAACCCACCGTAACATTAGCCCGAGAGATGATCCCATCATTATTCATCCTCCCACCAAGTTGAGACCTCCTGCCGATCCACTATATAGGCCAATCGTCACGCAGGCACCCTCATACATCGCGCTCCGAAATATGCTGGCTGTCCTAAGCACCATCAGACTAATATTTATATCGCAACCATAACGCTCCTGTGTATGTTTGTTCAATTTAGTGACCGGAGCAGGGGGAGGACATGAGGGGCACGCGACCCCCATTCAGTGGGTCACGTGTCACACTAATAGCTCACTAAATTGTGTCATCGGAGTTTCCTCCCCATCCGCGATTTACAAAGCTCAGTACAATGGGAGGCTGCCTGCTTTGACAGCAGCCGATCATATTTTGTCAATATGTGTCTCCGTGGTGTCTGGGAGCCATTAGTCCATTAGAGCTCTAACACCATTCAACAGATGCTCTTCTATTATATTCTTTTTAACTGTTTGCTCTGACAGTAGAGCTGTCGACAGCAAATGTTAGGATAATTATAATGTGTCTTCTACGGCACATGTAGATCTGATCCGTCTAACACATCTGTATGTACTGGCGTGTAAGCAGGCGGATGTTTTCAATAACACATTACATGACTTACGTCAACATGACACAGACTCGGAGGAAAATGGACTGGCCATATAAATGGAAATAACATATAAATTAAGAATGACTGACAGTAGAACTTGTAAATGACAATAGAACAGAGGGCACTTTCTAATATCTATTAACCTATATCAGTAGACGAGAACAGGTGCAAAACTCAATCTACAACTGCCGCCTTAGGCCTGTAT
Source organism: Halyomorpha halys (assembly GCF_000696795.3). Taxonomy (NCBI): domain Eukaryota; kingdom Metazoa; phylum Arthropoda; class Insecta; order Hemiptera; family Pentatomidae; genus Halyomorpha; species Halyomorpha halys. The sequence continues at coordinate 149,676 of NW_027115079.1, forward strand.
AATTTCTAGTGTGGACATTTATTAATTTGTTTGACCTTTTTAAAACATTATTATAAAATTTTCTATCCTAAACTGAAATAATCCACACAAATTTAACTCAGCGCTCTAGAAAAAAAAAATTAAAATTTCCCAATGTTCCTAAAACTACAACTTCTTTACAATTAATGCTCAACAGCAATTTTAAAAGTTATCTAATAAAATAAAAAAATCGTAAGCCAATTCGTCATCGTACATAATAGGTACTTATTTTTAAAGGTCAACAAATCCCTCACACACACACAAAACGTTTTGTAATACGACTGCTTTTTTTTAAACATACATATATATACTTTAAAACTTTTAACATACATTTATTTACTTTATAACTTTTAAGATATATTTATTTACTATATAACTTTTAACATACATTTATTTATTTTAAAACTTTCAACATATATTTATTTACTTTAAAACTTTTAACATACATTTATTTACTTTATAACTTTTAACATATATTTATTTACTTTATAACTTTTAACATACATTTATTTATTTTAAAACTTTCAACATATATTTATTTACTTTATAACTTTTAACATACATTTATTTACTTTAAAACTTTCAACATACATTTATTTACTTAAAAACTTTTAACATACATTTATTTACTTTAAAACTTTTAACGTACATTTATTTACTTTAAAACTTTTAACATACATTTATTTACTTTGCAACTTTCAACATACATTTATACACTTAAAAACTTTTAACATACATTTATTTACTTTGCAACTTTCAACATACATTTATACACTTAAAAACTTTTAACATACATTTATTTACTTTAAAACTTTTAACGTACATTTATTTACTTTAAAACTTTTAACGTACATTTATTTTTTTTCCTCTCCTACTTATTTAAGCCAATCAAAAGGAAAATTGTACCCCTATTCGAAAATAAAAAAACAATGTTAAATACATCTGTATAAGCAATATTCATTATGAAATTATTATAACTGAAGCGTCTCTATGAATATTATATATATATATGCTATTTAAAATGTTTTTATTCGTTTATTGCGAAGGAAACAATCTTTGAAAGAGGAAGGGTATAAATGCACTATACATAAAGTAATAAATAAAAGTAAATTCAATAAGAAATTAATATTACGACGAGTAATTTTCAGGAAATACATTTGATTAATGAGGATTAGGTAAAATTTTAGGTGCTACAACATGCTTCCATGATGACCCCGATGCATGCTCATGGTATTTAATAAAACCACACAGCTTTGAGCGTCCGAATTAAACCCAATATCCAATGGTCCTGTTTCAAACCACCAAAATATGAGAAATTAATATGTGTTGGTGTATGTGGTACTTCAGCCTAGAGTTGAAATGCGGTGTGCGGTTCCTATAAACCTCAATGTACTAATTTCCATCATTGATGCTCGTATATGGCTGAATGAACTACATGAAACTGCATTTAACTACTCAAAGACACAAATGGAAGGATATTTCTCATTCGGTGGAGATTTCTATAAAATCAGTGTAATTAAATAAATTTCGGATCATACAAACATAAATTTTGAAATAATTGTATTTCCTTAACGCCATTTGTCTTTTATAAACATAAAAATATAATTCCTTCGAAGAAAAAAGAAAGGGATCAAAAGGGAAGAAAGGCTTAGGCTTTCAGATGATACAGTTGGATTCGTTTGGGCATGTCTCCAGAGCAGTAAGGATAGAGACCCAATGAAAACTATGAATATCACCCAATTTCAAGGATATCATTCAATGACCGAATGAAAAATCAGATAGCCTTGAGTAAAATATAAAAGTGAGAAAAAAAACAGATACGCCTAGCAATCCCGAATCTGTACCGAGTGCGCACCCTCGCTGAAAAGCAATAAATGTTGATAAATAAAAAGAAATGGCTACGTTTAAAACTAATTACATATTTTCTTATAGTAAATGTTGTACAGATGTAAATTGAGTTTTTTAAATGTAATATATATTCATATATAGTATAATTGTATTATCCTGTAATGATGAGTTGTCATTAAAAAATATGATGATTTTACAATTTTACATTTGAAATAATCTTTCAATGATGTCTATGAAAATAAATCAATGCCCTAAAGAATAAAATTGGAACTGTTATTGACCTGTTGTCTGAAAACAGTCTACGACTTTCATCTTTATGAATTTTTAAAACATGAATAGTCCCATATGTAGCTAACATTGCTAAATTTCGTAGTCACAGAAAAAATGACAATGCACAAAACTATTTTTCATGATAAGTATACAAATATTATTTTATATTTCTCAACTGATAAAAATTATAGAGGACTTTGTAGATATGAAGAAGTGGTTTGTCTGGCTGTGATGTTCTTGAATTGTTATCAGGTAATTCGAAAGCTAAAAATATGATTTCTTTCTGCTATTGAAGAAAGATCTAAATCATGTGTGAGATATGAAATCTCTTTTGACGTATCCGTTCAACTTTTCCCCTGTTCGTGGTATATAAACAGGATTCTCCAGAACCGAAATATGATTTAAACAACAAGTTTATAATAAAATAACTACAGTGAATAACATCATACTGGGGAACTCAAATATGAAAACAAAATTAAAAATTCCTTCAACCAAGGATTTTCCCACAAAAATTTCAATGACACGAAATAACCCGCCGAAAGTGACTCGTACAGTTTAAACTAAATAACGATTATTCTTTAAGCTTGAAGGCAATATGATAGAAATGGCTGATGCCTAGAAGTAAGTTTATATATAAATGTGACCCACAATACAGCGGGCCAATAGAACTGAGGTGGATAGAGAAATATGCAGAGGCTCGTGGGAACGGGCGGGTCGTGGCTGCTTAAGTCAGTGGAGATGTCTTGGGGGCGAACTTTCACGATCCAGGTTGTCATCGCAACTCGATCACCGCGCAGCTCCTCTTCTTCTAATTGGGCCAGATAGTAGAGGGGAGGTTGTTGAGATTTAACTTGGACACCTCTGCGGTTTACAACTTGAGTAGCTTTGCATATTGCTTTAGTAAAGAGTAGTCAATATACAAAATCGGGTGATCGTGTGAAAATTAATATATAATGGTAACAGTATGAAGACATATATCATCTTATATTTTTAAAGGAAACCTATTTTTAATAATAAACAGAATTAATTCTAAATATAACTGGATTTAAAAAAAATAAAATCCATTGTATAATTGTTATAAAAGAGAGTTTTGTGAGTAGTCATTTTTTTCTGGTACTCCGAAATTTTTCAATCTTCCCTTCATATAGGACTATTCATACTTTTAAAAAATCCATATCTGAAATATGAACGTCGTTAACTGTTTTCAGTCAACAGTTCCAATTTTATTCTTTAGGACATTGTTTTATTTTCGTAATAATCATAGAAACATCATATGAAATGTATAATTTTAAAATCATCTTATTTTTTATGACTACTCATTATTACCGGATAATATAATTATATTATATATGAACATATAAAAAAAATGAATGTCGGAATATATTGAAAGAAAATAATTCTATTATGGTGACCTTATTAGGTCCTTTCGAAATCTAAAATGACACATACCTTGTTACCGTACAAATTGTTATTTGTATATGTATGAACCTAAAAATTAGATCCGGATTCCTGTGTTCAGAATATGATGTGTAGCTTTGACTGATATTATATATTTAACACAGAATTTTTTTTTATCTGTACAAAATATAAACAATATGTGCAGCCTATTGTGTTTTGCTTTGTATTTATTTGTTTGTTTGTTTGGTTGTTTAGTGGCACCAAACTTCATTGGTCATCAACGCCATTTATATTCTATTTAATTTTGCTAATATTCGTTAAATTTTATTTTTTTTTAAATTTGATTATTTTATTTATTTATTTATTTTTTTCCCTTCCGATCAAGTTATATTTTTGTCAGCAAATTTTGTGATTTCAAAAACTGAAACACCAATTCTATTTCCTTATCATCGTCTCCAATGGTTTTTGAGATATCTTGGCTTAGTCCCAAGCTATTGAGGTGTGGTGTAAAATATGGGGATCGTTGGAAAACATGGCTTATTGTTAAATTGTTATTGCAATACTGGCAGTTCGGAGGCGTTTCTTTTGAAATAAGATAGGAATGGGTGAGGCTCGTGTGACCTCAGCCTAGTCAGCACAACTTCCTCTCTACGGCATTTGCGACTGGAGGTACCCCAGGGCTTGACATCTTTTTTAATAATTTTTAATTTACTCATTGGGCTTTCGATCCACAAAGATTGCCATTTATCTTTGACTTCCTTTACAAGAGGCCTGCACATCCCTGACGGAGTTAAAATTGCTTTACCCCGTCCCGGAAGCGCGAGAGCTTCTCTTGCAGCGCGATCGGCCAGTTCATTCCCTGCGATTCCTACATGGCTTGGAACCCATAGAAATGTTACTGACATACCCATGTTGTGTAGAGTTTTTGAGTGAAAATGGATGCAGGAAATTCTCGGATTTTCTGAATACATAGAATCTAAAGCTTTTATCGAGCTTAGCGAATCTGTAATTATCGTAATGTTGGTGTGGTTCAAAGATAAACAGACGTGAAGTGCTGCTGCTATTGCATTTAGTTCGGCAGTGAATATGTTGCATAGTTTGTGGAGTTTAATTTTGTATGTTGATTCATTAGTTACAAAGGATGATGCTGCTGATTGGTCTGATTTTGACCCGTCTGTATAGATTGTAAAGGATTCGGGCATGTTATGAATTAGACGAAATAAGTGGGCTTTATATTCAACTGGTGGCTTTATATTCTTTATGTTCCCTGGTGGCTTTATATTCAACTGGTGTTTTTCCTTGTATTGTGTATTATTAATTTATATACTTTTTACCAGGTGTCATGGCAGCAACTGCAGATCAGTGCTCGTATCACTCTGCCTTTGTTTTCTTCTCATCTGGGAAATACAGCGATATCTACTCTTGAACTTAGTAAATAGTGTGTTTATAAACAATATTTACATTCACGGAAAGTGAGGTGAGTGACAATTTATTAACATTCAGAAGTTATAAATTGGTGATCGTTTGTTAGAGCTGGCTCAGATGGCCGGTAATTCCCCTAAGGAGGTCTTTTCTTATGGAACTATTTCATTGCCAAGGCCCTGTGTATCAACAATCTGTCTCCAGTGGGTCCTGAGTTCGAAACCAAAGACTATTTTTTTTTTTTTTTTGAGACTCTTTTATTTATTTATTCTCAGAAATGTGTTCTTTTTTTCGCCCAGTTTTGTAAATAGTATATATATTAAAAATTATTTATACATTTTTTTCTAAAGTGAGTGGTATTTTTTTTTAAAATTTATTTTATTTGTATTCAAAATGGACAATAATATGGAACTAGACAGGAATACGTCACGCGACAATTCTGAAGATAAGACAGCCATATCAGAAATAAGCGAAACAGACTCACAATATCTAAAAAGAAGGACGCTCCAAAAGAGAAATCGAAACATTGCCCCTGGATCCGCGGGAACTTCACCTAATAAGAAAAAAAAATAAAACAACCAAACCTAAACAACCAGTCGAAAAGCCAACCAAAAATCGCAGTAAGACCACTGCAGTCATAACAGGGGAAAATACTTTACCATCCACTTCTACCACTAACAATATTGTTTCCGCTAATAATCAGCCAGTCGAAACTTCGAACTCGGTTAACTTCTCAGAACCGAAGCCACCACCTATTTAAGTTTCAAACATCGAAAATTTTGTTTCCTTCGGTAGAGAAATGGCAAATTTAACAGTACAGACAAATTTCAGTTGTTTCTCCAGAGTAAAAGATATAAAAATCAATACTACAAAGAAGGAACATTATAAAACTCTAATCAATTATTTTAATTCAAAGGAAAACCACTTTCATAGCTACCAACTACGAGATGAAAAATCATATGGAGTAGTCCTAAGAGGCCTTCATTCAACTATCCCCACAAGTGAAATAAAAAGTGGCTTAGAAGAAATAGGACATAAAGTCCGAAATATCTCTTGCGTATTGCACCCCACGGAAAAATGTTCACTACCACTGTTCTTCATAGACCTAGAGCCTGCACGGAACAACAGGGAAATATTTATATACAAGACTTGTATACTCAACGGTACGCTTTGAGCAGCCCAGGCAGAAATCTATAATAGTGCAGTGCACTAACTGCCAAAACCTAGGACACACCAACAGCTACTGCCATCACCAATCCAGGTGCGTTAAATGCGCCGGCCTTCATCCATCAAACACCTGCCTGAAATCACGGGAGGAACCTGCCATATGTGCACTGTGCATGTAAGACCATCCGGCGAACTACAGAGGGTGTGAGGTATATAAAAACTTATACAAGCAACGGACCCACAATAGAGCATTAAAAACACTTGATGAGAAGAATCGCACACAAGTACCTCCTGAATTTGGGAATTTAGCCAGTTTTTCTGAATTGCAGAAAAATTCATCTCAACCAGCAACAACCTTCTGTCTCAACCGTCTCAGATCATCATCGTCAGGAATACAGAAGACCGCAACCATATTCTGTAGTCACAAGTATAAAAAAAAAATTGGTGATCCTTGGGAGGAGTGCCATGCGCAAACCCCAGCGCACTACCCCACTGCTCCCGCACCCCGCATGCCAGAGATGGCAAGGAAGGGGGATAAAAACAAAAAAAATAGTTCTCTCAGAATCTCGACGTCAGAAAAAAAAAATCTCGACGTCAGACGCTTCAGGCCTCCCATTCCTATCCCCAGATCTCTCATTCAAAGTCTCAAACCCCTCGTTCGCTTGTTCCTTCCCATCATCTACCTTTAAAGGTTAAATTACCCCCGGAGCATCCACATCCAGCTCCTTCTCATCCTACACTGCAATTAAACAAACCACCCCAATTACCGGTTAAAATAGATCCTGTACCCTATACCTGACGACGGGTTCACCAAAAACCCAGCGTTCCGACTCATACAAACTACCCAGCCCCTGAGCCACAGCCACATCCACATCTCAACTACAATCCAACCGATATAACCTCAATCCTGTCATCCTTCCTGTTGGATCTCCAAAATACCATAAAACCGCTAATCACCCTCCTCACTAGAATCCTGACCGAAATTCCTTAAAATCTCCCACGATGAGCGCAAAGCCCCTAGTTATCCTTTTGTGGAACGCTAATGGACTACATAACCAC
>NW_027115079.1:159291-161523 GCF_000696795.3 Halyomorpha halys
GAATCCAATCCTTACAGTCCAAAATCCTTCGTAAAATCCTTAATGCTCGTTACTTTGTTACAAATCAAGTCATCCATCAGGACCTCAATGTTCCATATGTTGCCGATTTGGCCAGATCCACTTGTTTCTAACCAGGCTTTTCCTTCATTACCTAATAATCTTCCTAGGCATCTGAAGAGAAGATAGCCTCGAGATCTCTACTGGAAATGTTATTGGGGTACTATCAGTGGGTAGATTCTCCACATGATTGTATCATGTCACAATGTCACCTACAGCAAATTTATTTGTTGTATATATGTGTATACAGTTGTAAATAACAATAAATAAATTATTAAAAAAAAAATTATATACACAGCCTTTAACCCATTATTCTTGTTAAATATCAATATTTATAGGTATATTTAAGCCATCTAATTATTGCGACTGATTCAAAAAAAGAAAATTATTATTACAATTTCTATTGGGTTTTAACGAAATTAACATTTGAAATAAAAAAAAAAATATAAATACAGGATTTTTATCAAATCATTCTTTTTTTTTTTTATTTTTTTTTTTTTACGTTGGGTATAGACTAAATCGTAGATTCATCAGCTACCCACGTTAAGAAACTGAAAGGATTTTGCAATATGCGGATATATTCGGATTATACCGTGGTTGAAACCCATATTTTAATCATTTAGATAAACTGCTAATCTACCGATTTAGATATTCCACTCGATTTTATTTATTTAACAATGAAATTTTACTGTAAGAAATATCTTTAGGGGAATCTTCCATTTATTTACTTTTCCAAATAAGACAAAGAGAGGATCCAAGCAGCACGCTCTGATTGGCAGGCAGCAGACCGTGACCAGGGCTTGCTTGCTCTATGTATCAGTACTCGAAATAATCAGTTGTGAAAGATTTTGATCTTATTTATGTAAGGCTAGCTTTCACTCCATCTATCTGATGGTTCTTGTTTGATGAGGGTCTCGGATCCATGGTTCCTGAGAACTGGAGTGTGTCTTATAATGTAAGCTTATAAAAATTGGAATTAATTTTAAAAATAAATTGAAATGTTTTTTTAATTTAAAATTATGATCAATATGTATTTTTACACACAAAAAGTGAAGTTAATACATTTATAATTAGTAATAACTAAGTAATTAAGGTAAAAATTGAAGATAATTATAATTACTATGAATCATAATATTATTATAAAAAATCATTATATAAAAACATATTTTGCAATTATGTACAACACATTGTACCTAAACAAACATGTAATACAAAAAAGTTTGAACGAAAATCCATTTTATGCAAATATAATGCATTATGCAGTTATATACAAACCAAAATAAATAAAAACTGAATATTAAAAAAAATTATGTAAAAAAATAATAAAAAAAAAATCCATTATGTACAAATATAATGTCATAAAATTATATATACCTACATAATTATTTAAAAATTCTACATACAAGCTAATATATAAAACATAATTATTAAAGAAATTCAAAACTTTATATAAGTACATATAAAGTAATATATTAATAAAACAATAATTTAAACTAAATCCATTATATGCACATTTTTTTTTTAATTTATAAGAATATGAAATAAAACTTCCTACAAATATAATATTTGATTATGATGAATATTAAATAGTTATACACATAAAAATAGTAATCATCAAGTAAAGTCATACGGTTTTGCTGTTAGGTCTATTTTTGTATTTTGTAAAAACGTCACCGACTCAAACTAAACTTTCTATCATGAAGACAGTGGTAACACTAAATGCCTATGGAGTGTGGACAAAGGTAGATGTAGGGAGAGCACTTTCAATGTAAAAAAAAAAATACTGAGCCGTAAATACTACTGCCCCAGCAGTCAACGTTTTACTTAGAACAACAATTTTAAGTGTTTCTAAAATTATTTATTTTCATACTACAAGAACCTCAAATGGCTCGTTTCAAATATTAAAACTATTTAAAAGTGTTTTTTTCATAAATTCTTAACCTGTTTTTTGTAATAATAATTCTCTCTCATAATGGCTCTATTTATTATAATAATTCAAATTAACTTAACATGTTTTCTCCAAATTCTTCATTTTTCGATATTATATTCTTATGCATTCTTCGAATTTGGAGAAAACATCTTAAGTTAATTTGAATTATTATAATAAATATTCCTTATGAAAGGAATACAACGATAAAACGATTAATAAATGGTTGGAACTAAACTTCTGGGCCC
>NW_027115079.1:161918-169507 GCF_000696795.3 Halyomorpha halys
TAGGCTCTTCTAAGACGTTTAATTTCCTTTAAGTCTAAGAAATGTAAACTGCATTGTAATAATTGTACTATATTGTTATAATATATTTTTTCTTATAAATATATGATAAAATTGTCTTCAAAACAAAGAATATATTCAATTGGATAGAATTGTTACCTTATTTTAACATGCTATTTTAAATTTTCAATGTGGTTTATGCTAACCATACTTTAAGTGTATAATGAAAGCGAGACTATTTTGGAGACTGGTTTCCGCTGACTGAAGGCTTCCACATAGTAATTTTGTAATTAACTTATTCTTATTAATTTACGATCAGCCCTAGCATGAATTTCCATTTACTTGTTCTTTTGATCTGCTTTTGTCAGTTTTTAAAGAAAACTGAAGAGAACATCGTTTACAGTCCGGGTCTTTAATTTACTGCTCAGTACAGACATAGAACTACTTACTTCGTAAGAGACTGCTTCCCTCCCCTAAACTTTCCCTTTCCCTTTCAAGGCTACTCAAAAATAACACTTTCTTGAACAGAAAGGCAGATTTGATGATTTCATTTATACTGATATTTCCAAGAACTGTTTAGATGTTGGTTCCTCCATTGTATGTAATAACCGACAGTACATATTATTACTGTCACCGATATATAGAATCTATATAGTTAATCTAGCTGGAATCTACAAGAGCTTAAATATTTTTCATCCCTCAAAAAACAAAACAGAAAAACAGGTTATCGGCACAGATTTAGTGTCAGTCCTAGACAGTTTAAGAAATATTTTATCAATAAACCCTCTAAGCCAGACCACATCTATTATTCATTAGTCCGCCAACAAAAGCAGTATTTCAGTTTTTATCGCCTGGGTCCCTAGGCACTGCGGAATAGCCGGCAACGAACTGGCTGATCGGGTAACAAAGGTGTTCTCTCTCTCTCATAATGGCTCTATTTATTATAATAATTCAAATTAACTTAACATGTTTTCTCCTAATTCTTCATTTTTCGATATTATATTCTTATATATTCTTCGAATTTGGAGAAAACAAGTTAAGTTAATTTGAATTATTATAATAAATATTCCTTATGAAAGGAATACAACGATAAAACGATTAATAAATGGTTGGAACTAAACTTCTGGGCCCTTTTAAGCTTTACCAGACTTCCCAATAGCTGATAAAGGCACAGACAAACCAAATTTTGAGTCAAGAGTTTGCAGATTTGCAACATCAGTAAAGAAAATTTCAGTACGTTTTGGATTATGTATCTTTACTTATCTTAATTATTTTTACATTGCTCTTTCATTATTCAATCCCATAAAACCACCAGATCACAATAAGAGAGTAGCTGACTGCATTATCTCGGATTAACTAACACTGTTAGATTTCGATTTACAATCTTCAGGAATTTTGTTTTGCGAAGAAATTTTAAAGACTTTTTCGAGTAATAAAATAAAAAAAATGAATCATTATCGATTTATTAAACATTTTGAGACTATTATGATACCTAATAATAATGATTTCACCAGTAGATTATTATAAACGATATTATTAAACATTTCATAGAGTGACTGTATTTTCTCAATATTTGCAACGGTTTTATTATTATAGGATGTCTTATGAATTAATGGCTTACTTCACAGTACATTTCTACAAACTTTAGGAAAAATACAACTAAAAATTATCTCAAGCAATGTTTTGACTCAGCTCTTCTTTGTAGTAAGCCATTGACATATTCGAATCATTCGAGTTTCTGATCATACTTTCTGTTACCTACGTTTTTTTACATATAAACCTATTACATAAAAATATCCATCTCCTCCCCTTTGGTATCTTCTGTAGGAGGAACACTTCTATTTTTCCACATTTCTTCAATGAATCCTCTGTAGAGCTGCGAGCTGCTCCCTCAACTTGATATTTATCATGCTCATTCTCTAATCTCTTGTTTGGATTTAGTTAGTTTAATCCTCCAACGTTGCAAGAAGTAACTCCATCTTTTCATACTGGGGTAAAATACCCTGTGTGACAGTGTATTATAGATTGTGTGTTGTTTTCTGAACTGAAGATTTTTCCGGTTGGGCTATTTAACCCATCGAACCATTCCTCCTCCTTTATCTGGGCTTGGGACAGGGAACTAAATTCTAGGGAGCCAGTAAGTGGAGTTTATTAATCGATGATTAACAAACTGGTGTAGACCGGAGTACAACAAGTACAAACAGAGCCTTCTTCCCTCTGCCAAGAATATAGAAATCTGATAATCAAAAGCTAAGGGAGTACAGTGCCATGCCAAAGCCAGTTCTGCCATACCACTGCGTGACCTGAGCTTCAACAGACAGCATAACAAGCACATTAGTTTACTTTGGAAGGAAATTCCTCTGTAATTACAAAAGCTATCTGGGATCAAATACTTAACAAATGCAGGAGAACAGTGAACTACTTGCTATTTTTTGCTACTACTATTTTTCTTCTAAACTATTTTTTTTTTTTTTTTTTTTTACATTGAGTAACAACTAATGCAAGATGTGACGCCATAAAAGTTGATAGTAACTATGTTGAAAGGTATTTAAGGTATACGTAGAATAAGTAATCCTTTATATCTCAAGAGCGATAAGCAATAGAATGATATATTAGTCCATGGCGCCTCATCAGGTTCGTTAGTATAAAATTAGAAATCATTTATGGTTGTTGTTGCAGGATGGCAAAGTATCTAATGTATTTGGTCTTTATCGCAGGATTCTCCGTCCTTGTTCAAGGTTGGGAGGGTCGGAAAGATCCCTCATCTCTTTCACTCAATCAAAACGGCACTAATGCTAATTTAGACGGTAAAGTACATCTAAATCATTTAATACGAAATTTAGGATAACTCATTATTAAATCTAAAATCTTTTCTTTTTTTTTGGAATAATTTATTTATTGTTATTTACAACTATATACATATATATACATCAAGCAAATTTGCATTAAGTGATATTATGACATGATACAAACATGTAGAGAGTCTACCCATTGATAGAACTCCAAACACATTTCTAAAGGAGAAGATCTTGAAGCCATCTTCTTTTCAGACGCCTAGGAGGATTATCAGGTAGTGAAGGAGACGCCAGGTTAGAAAAGAGTTGGTTTGGGTGGTTGGGAAGTTTATTATGGAAGGATTGGTTTCTGGTTCTGGCCAAATCGGCAACATAGGGGACATTGAGGTCCTGATGGATGATTTGCTTTGTGACAAAGTAAGGAGCATTAAGGATTTTGGACTGTAAGGATTGGATTCGAGAGAAATTAGATAAATCTAAAATCAGTTAGGAATTTATCAAGTCCGTTAAAATTAAGATAAAAAAAAACTTTCACCAAATATGTATGTCAGATTTAACTTAGATAATGTTACACTCATTATACTCAGATTACTCGGCCAATTCATAGCGAAATTAGAATAAGTAGTCCATTAGGTAATATAAGTGGCGCTTAAACCACTTTTTTGAAAATTGTACCTAATAAAAATATATATATTTTTGGTTATATTGAACTTTTTATTTATTACGTTAGGATGTTAGAAAAGACTTGGAAATGGTTTAGTCGGTATTAAATTCACATTAACAGTTATAATAATAACATAAGAATGTTTAATTGAGAAAAAACACATTATAATACGTTAGTAATGATACCGTAAGTCCACAAAATAAAGTTTATAGTAATTTGATTTGATAATTATACTGATTTTTATGTCGGTTCAGATATTAATTTTTTTTTATCAGATATAATGCTAGTTTAGTAGACTTAAAAGCAACATTATTTCTCATGTTACTCAACTTCAAAGTTGTTTTATATCAGAAGGACGTTAGATTCTTTCGAATGATATAAATTAGGCTCTTCTAAGACGTTTAATTTCCTTTAAGTCTAAGAAATGTAAACTGCATTGTAATAATTGTACTATATTGTTATAATATATTTTTTCTTAAAATTCGTAAATACAATTTTTTTTGAAGTTCCTGAATCATTAAGATTTTAATGTGCTTATAACTGAACCATGTTTTTTTCTTTTTTTTTTAAATAATAAAAACACTCTACTCGTCTAATTAACATAGATCTATAATAAGAATCAATTAAAATTTTTGTGATTTTGAGATGAGAGAGAATTTGATAGATTTTTAACTCTTTTGATCCAAATTTTTTTGAAATCAACAGCCTCAAAAAAATTAATAGCAGGAATAAAATCGCTTTATCCACCTAGAGCTCTGTCATTGAGCAACAGTGGCCCATTGTGCAACAGATCCAACTATTTCGATCCTCTTCGACTAATTTACGAATACAAAACTCCTCAATTTAATTTATAGTTGAATTATGTTCAATATCATCTAGATCTTAATGTGATTGTAATAATTTGAGAGGTATGAAATGCCAATTTCCAAAAAAACTTTTACTTAAGTACTGGAAATTTGCTCACTTAAAGGCATTGATCGCCTCAAATTATAAGTAGTAATAAAAAAATGAATAACTATGAAACATTAGTGAATTTAATAATTAAATAAAGTAGAAAATAGATATTTTTCTGTGTCCATGGTTGTTGTGACAATAGAGGCTAGTTAAATAGTTGAGAATCGAATTGTTCAAAAATCAATCCAAATACTGTTGAAAACCTGGGAACATCAGAGATCTGCATTCCATGAAGAAACCAACCATATATATAGGATAAACTACAACGGCGCATGTTAACAGAAAAAACTATCCTAGAACGAATTCATCGTTGAGGAATCAAAGAACTCCGAGGGTATACCCTACAGCTGGACGATGTGTAGCCGCTACAAATGATAAGGAGTCCAGGAAACCATCCTAGAGAAATAAACGAAGAAGATTATTGATCATACTTACATACCCACCTGGTACTAATCTATGCCCACCATGGGACATAGAGAACCTATGGCTTGATGTGGACGGGCAGAGAATCGGTAGAACCAAGCAAACTAGACGGGATAGACATTACAATCCTTAAAACCTATATGCCTCATCCCAATAGCAAGTAAGGTCTTGGAACACATGATTGCTGCTTTAAGATCGGTCCTTAGTGGTTGAAACTATCTACTGCGATTTAGCTCGACCCATGGCTGGGGAACAAGAAGCTAAAGGTGTGTAAAGACGTTCAAGAAAGGATTATGATTACATCATAGACGGACTCTCTGAAGAAGGGATTGTTCCCCATAAAACCCATAGTGAAGGGTGATGGGTCCAACGCATTTCACGTTGGCAAGAGTCCCGCGACCAGACACTATTACGCCATTGAGTGTAGCCTTCTCTTGAGACCAGGAGGTCTGGACTAGACTGCCATAATGGAGGAGGCAACGGGACAGAAATGGGTGACCTGGCCCTGTTTCATAATGAAAGCTAATAATATTAGTTCATAGTACAAGGATCGAAAAAAACGTGGTAATTACACAAATACATTTTTTTCATCATAGATGACAATTAGTGATATTACAGGAGTTAAAAAGCACTAAATACAATTTACTATTGTACAAGTAAGTGTAATTGTTTTAAGTTAAATCGACAAGACTAATAATATTAGTTCGTACTATATTATGAAACAGGGCCCAGGAAGACTGGTCCTCGTACCGGGCATATGGGGAAGGATAAGGTCCTTAGCATAGAGCTGGGCTACACCACAGAATACTCTAAATTAAATTCAATTATACACAAAACTAAATTTAAATCCTGTTATCATGTATCATAAGAAAATTAGCAAAATAAACTGTTATTATTGGCAGCAGTGGCATATATATCAAAATCTACTGTTGCCGAAAACCTTTCATGCCTGAAACGGCTAGTTAGTAGGAAGTAAGTTCAACAAATAGGATTTGCTTGGATTTTGGGTAGAAACGACTCAATTGTTATTTAATGGGAATACCGAGTAATGTACTTAGCTAGTTTGTTGAATAAGTTACGCTATAATGTCACCTGGGAGAGAGTGAATCCGTACAAAAACTATGCATCCCTATGAGGGTGCTGTTAAAACTTATTGGAAGTAATATATTAATGTAGGTTTATTTACTTCTTTCGTAATTCTCATCTGATCCGTTTTATCAGTCATCATCAAGATTGTTCGCGAACCCCACCTAAACCGATGTTCTTCTGACAGATGCTGCCGCAAGCCATACAAATGCTGTGTATATGGTGGACGTGAAATGTGCTGTGGATTAATAAATAATCTTCCGTAAGTACAATAAACATTAAATCTTCACAGCTATTATAAGTTTTTTGTTTCTGCGTGTTATGTTTATGAGTTGTTGATATAATGCCTATATGTTTATAGGTACCATTATTAAAATAATTAAAAAATATAGAATAGAACCAAAACTGGTTTTGGGCATATCAACAATTTTATTGTTTTGATAACTATTCTTGGGGACCCACTTTAACTAATTAAAAACTTTCAATAATGAACTGCTTTTGTAATAGTTAAAAGAAAAAAAAATACTTTATCATTAAAATTTGTCATATTTTAAAAATTAATTATATCATTTACATATCTAGAATATTTCAAAAATCTCTTACATCTATGCTTTAAAATAAATATACATGTACATGGGACCTATTTTTGGTACGTACCTACACAACTATTTGGAACATCTCGAGCACTTATACATCCAGTAATTATTTGGCATTTTTGAATAGATGAAAATCTAAATGAAAGATTTTCCGGCTTTTATATTCGGATCACTGTCTGATAAATTTTTTATTGCCATTTGTCCGAAGAACCTTAATGAAGTCATTGAAAACCGAACGGGAACCTGGCCAGAGTGTACCAGCAATACCACAGACAATTTATCGGTCTTCAATATCAGTTGTCTCATCAACTGAAACCCATATAGTGAAATTGAAATTGAAACCCGACTTCACTCATCACAAAAATAAATAAAGCTACGACCCTGGAGATCATACTTAAACCATATAACTTCCTTCAGACTCAAAAATTAAAAAATTGATTAACTGAAAAAAAAACATAGAAGTAAGTAAAAAGAATAGAGGTAGGAAACTTGGGACTTAAAGTATGTTTCTATCATTCAAGATTATTAAAATTAAAGGAAATATGTAGCAGTTTTAGTTTTTGGCTATTGAAAATAATAATAATAAGAAGAAAAAAGATAAAACCAATATATCTGATATTTAAAAGGTTTTTTTTTATTTTCCTATCCTTATTCAAGTTCCGATGTTGAATAGAAAAAAATAAGTGTTTAATTAAAAATAAGAACAACTAGAAAATACGGAATGAACTTTATAAACTTCAATTAGTTTAAATTGGTCCCAATGTGCCAAAAATATGTTGCCATAAACTTAAAAATACGTTAAACATACCTTAACAATAGCTGGTGGTATCTTTTTAATTAAAGAATTTACATATTTTTCATTCTAAAAAACCATCACACATTGCCGAAAGCTAGTAGTGCCTTACTTAAATTATTGCCATACTTATATTATTGCCTTACATATATTATTACCTTACTTATATTATTGCCTAACCTATATTATTTCCTTACTTATATTATTTCCTTACTTATATTATTACCTTACTTATATTATTTCCTTACTAACATTATTGCCTTACATATATTATTCCCTTA
>NW_027115079.1:169877-171084 GCF_000696795.3 Halyomorpha halys
TTATATTATTTCCTTACTTATATTATTACCTTACTTATATTATTTCCTTACTAACATTATTGCCTTACATATATTATTTCCTTATTTGTATTATTACCTTACTTATATTATTACGTTACTTATATTATTGCCTTACTTATATTATTGAATTACTTATATTATTACCTTACTTATATTATTTCCTTACATATATTATTGCCTTACTTATACTATAATTATTCTTCAGATATGTCAGTTTTTTATTATTTAAATTCTACTTTTTTTCTTTACAGAGTTTGCAATCAGATCAAATGTTAAGGTACTGGAACTATCGCACCTGTTTCTAGTTTTACTTCCTTCTAGTATATCTTTTTGTAGATTTACAACATTTTTACAAAAAAATAGAATTTCAATTGTAATGAACCTTTTATTTGTTTTGTGGCTAATATATTTAAAAAAATATTTAATAACTAATAAAACCGCCTTATATGCCTTTTTTTGACAACTCTGGAATCAAATCCCATGATTGTCTCACCAACAACAATAATAAAAAAAATCTGTAAAACATTAAATGTTATTGAAAAATATAAATATTTATGTGCTACTGTGTATAATGCTTTTCCTTGGATATCCGATTCAGTTAATGTCTAACAGGAATTACGAGTATACTCATACAAAATTCGTCACCTTAAATTTTCATTTTATGAAAATCTTAATAATGGTAGAAAAAATTATTTGAATGAATTTTTAGATATTGAGTTGAATGCTATGGAGCCAGTGCTGAGTGATTTATTTAAAATAGAAAATTTACAGCATGGAATTTTGAAAGCCAGAACGCACAACATTAATAAGTTGGAAATATCAAAATAGTTGCAACTCCAGCACCTAAACTATTTTACTTTTATAAAATTATTCTCAAATTCATTATTAATCATTTATTAAGAAAATAGTTATTTACAAAATGTAAGATAAAAACTGTACTTATCTAACCACTATATAACATCAAAGTTTGGAATGCTAGCATTAAAAATGCAGCTCCTAAAATAACCCAATATTTCTTTTTTTAAATTATTTATTTATTGTAATTTACAACTGTACAAAATAATACAATAGGTAAATATGTAGTATGTTTCATATAGACTTGAAAATCTTGGGAAGGAACCACCCATTGGTGGTACTTCAAACAGTAATTTAAACTAGAAGGTCTCGTGGCCATCTTCTTTTCAGA
>NW_027115079.1:173183-192860 GCF_000696795.3 Halyomorpha halys
AAGGGACCGGAATAAGGAGTCAAGATGGCTATAGGAAAGGGAAATACCTGGAGAACAATATATAGCTGAAAGTGTAATGTTAAACGGGCGAACCCCAATATTTAAAAGTAAACGCATATTTCATTTTTTGTTTACGATTTGTTCATGTTATTTTGGTGACGACAGATAAATATTGCAATCTGGACCGTTGATATTCGTTGTACTTACTAAATAAATGAATAAAAATAAAAAGCATAGAACCTGTTGAGAAGAGAAACAATCGCCTAAGTTTAACGGAGAGTCTGCGCACGCGGGATCGCCGATTTCAGTTAGACATTTCGTTGTCTAAGTCAAACAATCCGAGTTTAAATTGCCTTTTCATTTTGCAAGTAGATTTTAAGTTATAACAAAAATGTCTAAAATTAAAAAAAATATCTACTGGCCACATCTATATGCCAGGATACTTCGCCTTGGACATGGTACCACCATCTTGAAATCTCAATAAGAAGAATTCACCTTCATAATAATATTAAAAAAATGTATGGAAAATTTCGGAGAGCAGGTAACGCCTTCAATATAAAACAAAAAAAAATCTGTTAATTCAAATAAAACTTTCAAAATATGTAGTTGCTTGATGATGGAGACAAGTATAAATTTAAAATATCGAAAATCATAAATTAGAAAAAATAACTTCTTATAATATTTTTTATAGAATGGTCCATTTTCAGAGGTATTTAGTCTTTTATTTGAGTTGCTAATGTTGTTTGTCAAAGATTAAGCGCTTATGTGCAGACACAAACCCCTTTTTTAGAAGCCTAAAACTATTGTTTGTTTAAACCAAAAAATATGTTTTTTAAAGTCTTCAGAAACCATCCAAGCCACTTTAATATCCATTTTCCTATCGTCCTATTTCTTTTCTGCCCATTATGAGGAAAATCCTTCGAAAAATCTTATTAAAACGCCTCGATCCAATCTTGGATTCATATCATGTCATTCTTGAACATCAGTTTCCACGAAGGCAATACCTCCTTGGTATTTTTCTATTCCAAGTTCTTAACATCAAAAAACCTACCTATATCATAGATCTCCTCACTCTTCGTTCATCCATCCACTCATTAAACACCAGATCCCATCCGAATGATTTATATATGCCCTCCTATAGAACCTACTTCTTTAGCAAATCCTTCGTCATACGTGCAACCTCCCTCTGGAATTCTCTTCCCATCTCCATTCGCCAGTCCTCATCCATTCTCTCCTTTAAACAACACCTATTCCTTCATTTATTGAATAACCAAACCTCCACATCTTTGTAATCAAATAAATAGGCAGTTATTGATTAACATTATAAACAGTAGTAAAGCCAATATAGCAATGTAATTTCATTCTACTATCTGAAAATTTGTAAACGCTCGCCAGATAAAAATCTCACTATATGAACCATGTCCCAGAATAAAGTTATTTTTTCATTTCATTTCAGTTTGGATTTAGAACATTCCATTCTACTATACAAAGTGTCATTGTGTGGTGGATGTTATAGCTTTCACATTAGAGAGCGGGATGTACTGCACGGGAGTCTTTCTTGACTTTGAAGAAGCTTTTGACCGAGCCTGGCATCCAGGACTGCTCTATAAACTTCGCCATTTCCTTCCCCTTAAATATTTCCTTTTAATCCGCTCCTACCTCTCTAATACAACCTTTAAAGTAAATCACAACCTAGCCTACTCATCCCTCTTCTAATTTAAATAATAGTTTGAAATGCCACAATTGGGTGGTTCCTTCCCAAGATTACGATGTAGTCCAAATCGGAAGATTTGAGGAATCAAATTTACCGTTGTAAGTTTCAATAAATAAAAGAATAAGAAAAAATAAAATCTTCTGTTGATTTTTTTTTTGAGAAACTAAAATTTGAAAATTTGTCTTTTTTTCTGTAAGACACAGGTATGTACTATAAGATAAAACATTTATTTAATTGTATTGTGATATCAATTAATTAACGGCCGTACTGCGTAGAATCATTTTGCGTAACTGGATCTGGTCTAGTGGCAACTATCCTTCGCAACTTGAGTTACGCAAAGGTTTAATTAAAAGCAGCGATACGAAAAACGCTTTCCCATTACATCAAGTGTCCGAGGTCTTGAGAAAGCAGGTCCTGCCGTGTTATTGGAGGCAGCTGCATGACGTTTCGGAAGCGTCTTTAGATTGGAGCCACGATAGAGGCTGACATATCCATGAGGACGGCCATATTCGTCGCCGAAGAGTGATCAATAGCCGGGTCCACAATAAGCAGCAATAGGATTTCTCTATATGTAAATCTATGAAGCCTTTTACGGACCTGTACCTCCTATTGTCAAGGGTAGGAACTTCAAGCTGTGTGTAATAGAGAGTCAGGACAGCATAAGGAATCGGATATACTACTATCTGGCTTATTTATAATTTGTATATGTACAAAGCAAGGAGGACGAAAATAAAATATGGAATCTACAGAAATTAATTCATCTCGAGAGTACAAAATTCAGCGGCCACATGCTCATTACTATTATTAATCAATCAAATATAAATTTAATAGAAGCAATTATAAATAGAAATTTACAGGAGAAATTCTGATATTTTGGTCCATTTTGTTAGCAGAAGAGAAAAAACATCAAATATTAACAACTGATTTTAAGATTGAGAAGTAAAAAAATTATTTTTTGGCTTTAGGAAAATAATTATTTTTATAAAAAATCCCAAAAATAATGAATGTTAAGGATATAGATATTATGAAGAAGTCACTATGAAACATTCCCAAAATTGATTTTTCTCTTAAGAATGAAAATTTCTTTTGCGTTTCTTCGCCATGCTGGATTAAGAACTCAAAATTAATGGTTAATCACATGATTCCTCAGTGGATAGGGCTTGTTTAAAAAGAAAATAACAATGGGTATATAGTATTATTTTTTCTTTTCTAAAAAATTGAAATTTGGACCATAATAACTTAATTTACTAATGTTTTTAATTTTCATGTTCTATCTTGGATTGGAATTAATATATTAGTAACAAGTAAAAACTAATAACCACTGAATAGCTCAAGATGAATCATTTTTCTTTTATTTCGTTTGGTTTTGTTTTAGCTCAAACTTTTAATCGTCTGTTCTTTATTCACTATCATTCCATTAATCAATGATTTCAAAAAAAAATTCCTAGTTTATTCTTCAACGTCACTATGTTTAAATCACTTCCTTTTTCCCAATCAGTGAATGAAAGCCGAAAAGAGCCCAAGAGAAGAAAAAAGGCAATTGTCTCACCCCCATTTTTGATTACTTTAATGAAAACTATGTATAATTACTAGTCGAAATTGATGAGTGTGCCAAGTATTGGGGGGGGGAATAAAAACTGGCGGCTGTTTTAAAACAATAAAAAATAAATTGATTTTTCATGCGGAACTCTATATCTTAAAAAGTAGCAACAACACAAGAAAGCCTAAGAGAACGTCATTTAAAGTAGAGTAAATTTGCTAAAACATGAGCCCTAATAGAGTTATTTACGTTATATATTTCTGGAGATATAGCTTTTTAAAAAAGCAACATTTCATAAAAATGTTGTACAGAATGTATTTAAAGGTCTGTAGTTTGAGAATTTATCTTGAGAAATCTACAACTCAAAAACCATTCCACGTACTGATGCCTATTAGCACTCAAATTTAAGCTAGTTTAATGGGCTATAAAGTAGTTTAAGAAATTAATTTTCGCAGGAGTAGTAGTTTTCATGATATTTGCTAAAATAAATTGATTTATAGTTGTTCGGACAAATTATCATGTGCCAAATTTATATTTATATGTGTCATAAACTACTTTACAGTAAGTTAAATTTCCTTTATTTTGATTTCTGGCAGATATATGTACGTCTTATGGTTCAAGACATAATTTTTTTGTTCAAAAATCAAACATTTTATCCGAATAACTAAAAATTAACATTTTGTGAATTTATTTTGTCAAAAACCATAGAAACTACTACTCATACAAAGATAAAGGCTATAAAATATTTTTATATTAAATTTAAGTGCTGACTAACATCTGTGCGTCTTATGGTTTCTGAAATAAAGTTTTTCATAAATCAAACTTATTGTCCTAACAACTATAAATCAATTTATTTTAGCAAATATAATGAAAACTGCTACTCCTACTACTAGAAGATAAAGGTCATAAATTACTGTATAGTACATTAAACTAGCTTTAATATGAGTGCTAATTGATATATATCCGTCACATAGTTCCTTAGATATAGATTTCTCAAAATAAATACACTAACTACTAATCTTTCAGTAGATTTTTATGAAATATTACTTTTTAAAAAGCTATGTCTCGAGAACCATTGAATATAAACAGCTCTATTAAGGATAATATCTCTGAAAATTTACTCTGCTTTAAATAATGTCCTCTTAGGTTTTCTAGTATTGTGTGTAATTTTAATTAATTTTGAATGAATTTTTTTTTTAACGTTTTTAAACAGCCACCATTTTTTATACCCCATACCTATATTTCGCAGACTCATCAGTTTTGACTAGTAATTATACATAGTTTTCATTAAAGTAGTCAAAAATTGGGGTGAGATAACTGCCTTTTTTTCTTCCCGGCTCTTGTTCTATTATGAAAACGCTAGTCAAACGCCTAAGGGGTAACTACCCATTTTTGAAAAATGGTTTCAGTAGTTATAAGAAATATTTCCACTTTTATTTTTAATAAGAGAACATTACACCGAAATTTCAATTTGATTTTTACTATAGTCACTCCACACCGCACAAACTGTCATGTTATCATTTGAAATGAAAGAAACACTTTCAACGTTATACTTCCAGCATCCGTTCGATATAGCTTGGCATACAAACTATTAAACAAATAAACTGAAGAAAGTAGGTGCTATGAAACACTTGTGTGATAACATTTCTCATTGGTCGAACATTTGCTCATAGAATAAATAACTAGAATAAATAATTCCACCATCAAACAAATTCATGCTTGTATTTCACAAGTTTAATTTTTTTTTCCATTCACGTTACATTCAACTCCATATCATCATCCAGCCCGTATGTGTTCATTCCTACGTTTTCTCACGAGAATATTTCTTTTTCTACGCAACGATATAATAATAGCCAGAAATACACTACAGGCTTAATGATCTAGAACAATACATCTATTGTTCTAAGACTAATCATCATTAGTCTCAACACATCAAACGTTTTCCTCTCTGACGATATAAAAACATTTTAATCAGTTAAGCATTATGATAACCTTGCATATAATTCAGAATGATGCCTTATCTGGAATCACCATTTCATAATGAAACTAATTCAAACCTAAGAAATGTTGACTATGCTGTATGCTGTTTTCTCTGGTCTATAGACGATCATGATTAATGCCACATACAACCATTCTCATTTCTAATACAGTCTTAAAGTTACTTATAAGTTAATTACTGATGTGGAGTTCCGCAGTCTGAACGGAATGAAAAAAAATGAGATTAATTTCAGATCAAAGTCCAATTTAATCGCAGTAGATGTCTCTAGGTTTACAAGGAATAGACAATTGCATCCTGAAGTACAACTGAAATGAATTCAGAAAAAACGCTTTACACAATTCCGTTACTTGTAACAAAGAGTTAAAGGTTCTACATTATAGAAAATCGAACTTTCTTTTCGAAGTTTGTAGCCTAGACTAATGTGAGATATGCACAAACTCTGTATTTAATTATTTATTATTATAACGACTATTGTGTATACTTCTTTTTTATATTTCTTTTAAGAAACGAGGGAGTGTAGTAAATTATACTTATTTAAAAATTTACTGACAAGTCTGTCGGTGTTAAGCAGAACTACCTTTAATGCCACTTTTACGTTTAAAGATCAATCTAGAAATCTTCTGTATGTTTCTTTGTGCATTTTAAGATCAATGACTTAGACAGCACATTAACAATCCGTTAGAAGATAAGACTATGGAAGTAAAATTACATGTTCGTGATGATATAAAGGATTTATTTCAAAGGTAACCTCCTGATATTTTATATTTTTCCCCCTCAATAGATTGATATAACTTGGGATTGTTATATAAATGATTCTGGCCATTTTATTTCGTTTTTTAATGACCAATATATCTGGAAGATTGTATTAATTTTGTTTAAAACAATAAAAAAAACAAACTCAAAATCAATTTAACTACCAACATCTTTTATGTTCTCATGTATTTGTTGAGGGATTCGAGAACTACGTCCTTTGGTACAATGTCCATCGTCTCAGGAATAATGGTACAGAAAAAAAAAAAAAAAAGTTCTACATTAGAATAATTATTACTAGAGTTATTAAAGTACATTGTAATTTGGTGATTACTTTATACGTATGAAAACAATTATTTAATTTATGAACCGGTAAATGAACAATTTACCAAAATGAAATTTCGTCTACTGGTAAAACCGTCCTATTTCTTGTTTTTGATTTGATTGGTTGTGATGTTGTGTAATCTCTTGTAATAGTTCAGTTTTCTTTTATTGTAAACTAATCTGTATTTATTTAACTAATTAATTAATCATCAAGTTAATAAATATTGTTTCGATGTAATCAAACGTGGGTCTTGGAGATGGATAAGTAACGAGCATTAGAAATCGAGTTTTTAACTTTTCATATAAAGTTTTCACATTTTCATTCTCTAATTTTCGAAATTCAAAACAGACAAGAAGCTATAAAGCAGTCGGAAACATGGCGGATTTGTGGTTAATTTATTCATCAGTTAATACGACTGCAATCAAATGGAAATAAAACGGGAATGTTTTATTCCTGCCATTGTATGATGACAATACGAGTTCCTAAACGTCCGATTTAATATCCTGTAAAGTCCTCTGCCGATGACAGAACACCACCAGTCACCGTATAAATAAATTTACTCTTCCCTCTATCCCCCTCCTTCCCAGAGAATGAAAAATAAACAATTCCGACAGACGAGAGAGGGATTGTCCCCATAAATAAAGACATAAAGGTCTTTAAAGCAACTATTTAATGAGAGCGGGATAATTTATGAGAATGGTTAGTAGTTTGGTTAATAGAGCTCTCTGCTCAACACGGCCCACTAATGGTTGTTCCTATAATCCAATCAGGGTCCAGAGCGGAGATTTTTCATGCGAATTAATAGATTGAAGTCTATTATGTAAAATGTATGCCTGCCTGTCTGTTACTGGGGAGTTCTAAAGAAGTGAATCCGTTTTTGTTATGTCAGTGTGGTTTATGAACCATTACAGCAATTTAATCAAAAGGGCAATCACCAATAGTTATATAGCTGGGTTGATAGAACATAAATATATAATAAATTAGCCATTACAAATATGAAGATTATGACTAGCTAAATTAAATATTAAAAAAACTTAAACTTTTGATAATACAAAAGTCAATTCCGAAACGTCGCATGAAAAAATTATTAATAATATCAATAGGTAAGGTTAGTGTAAAAAAATGTACAACAAAATATAAACAAACTCTAATACGCAACCACGTGGAATCAGTTTGGTTTAAGTAATATTTGGCATCAGTGAATTTAACGACACATAACTTAAGGGAAATTTTTATAATTTAAAATACTTAAGAGTTTGGGCTGGGCGAAATATTTATTTCAAAAAATATATTTTTATATTTGTATGAAAAGATGTTTTTTTTTTGTTTTGTTTTTTTGTAGCTGGAAAATAATAGATCTGATACCACAAACGAAAATGTATTCATACTCATACTTTACTGTATCGATAAATACTTCCCTTTACATAGAATTACCCCACTAGAACCCTCTATATTATTTGTGATTCAGAAATTTCAGGGTGGGCTAATTTTTATGTTACATTATGAATAATATATATTTAAAATGTGAATTATGAATTAGGTATTATATTGTAAGAAAATTAAGAATTAGATATTAGTTCGAAAAGTGAAGGCTAGTTTTATAATGCAGAGAGTAATATGAAAATAATATTTGTAATCCAAAAAAGAAAATATTTTTCTAAGATACAACTAATCCACAGACTGTGATCACTTGATCTCAAAAACGATAATGTCTCTGAAGCTAAAATTATTGCTTGTGGTTTACTTAATATTATATGTGCAATAAGACTAGGTTTCAGAAACGTCAGACTTGATTTATTTATTGTTTCAGAACTGATTTAAAAAAAAACTATCTATAAAAACAAAAAAAAAAAAACTTTAGTTTTTCGCATAGCAAGATGACTATACACCTTCTGCAGCATTCAATATAGCCAGGCAATTAAAATGTAATTACCACACGAAAAAAAAAACATAAAAAGGATCAGTATTAGAAAAAAATTATCTTTAGTTATAAAAGAAAAGATACACCTCACTCACTGACTAATGGATCATAAATTAACTGAAATTTGATGGTTATAAAAACATATATTGTGTATCTATCCCTATACTATATTAGCTCATCAGAATAAAATCATGAAAACACTCAACAAAGAGAGATGATAAAAGTGATCGAAAATAGTTAGGTTCTTTTGGTTTAACACTTAAGAAGAATTTTAAAAAATCCATTTTCTGAACGGTGATTGATAAACTCTCAAAAGTTATATAAAAAAAGAAAATTGGAAAAGTTATTAATTAGTGAATTAGTTGGATTATTACTCAAACAAATATTAACATAGAAATTTACTTAATTAAAATTATTTGCTGCCAAGTGTACATAAAGTACTACATTAAAAAACAATAAAGCTCCACATAAATAAATTTAGTTAGGCAATGGACAACAAAGCAATACATCAAACTAAGATGAGTCAAGACGTCTAGATTAACTTATGGCAGTTAGAAAAATAACTAATGGGCCCAGTCAGTTATTGTGTATACCTATGAAAGAAAATTTTTAACTGAGACTTATGTTTGAACATCGGCTAATGATCAGAAACTATTTTTATAGTGAATTTTATTGTAAAATCTCATCTTTTAATTTTAGGTAGGCATCGAAAATACAAAAACACAAAACATTCTAAACATACGTCACAAGATTTTACTATAAAATTAATCAAAAACAATTCAAACAAGTGTTTTATATTGTCCATGCATAGTTATTCTCAAAGGAAAAAAAAATGTTTCATACAAATAGACAATTCACACTAATTAAAATTATGGCAACCAAACTTCCTTCATATATTTTATTAGTCAATAACAAATTAAACGATTCAATTATCTAAAATTTACCATGATATAATAAGCTAAGGACAGGGGCTGGGGAACAAGGGATGGAGTCAACCGCCTTTGTTTAGTACTTTTTACATTAAAACATTTATTCTAAAATTAATTAAAGATCATCAAATTATACATTGAATAGGAGCCTAACATTATGAAATTGGTTCAGTAAACTGTGCAAAATATAAGATTGTTTACTCAATTCTATATAGTAACTTTAAAACGTCAGTACCTGGGAAAATAGTGGTTTTTTTTGGAAATATAAAATCTTTCGAGAAAAAGTTTTTGAAGATCAATTTCAGTGTTGTTAAATTTCGAATCTAAATATTACACAAACCATGGTGCGACTCGCTCACTCACTCAGAGGCAGCAAGTCACATTTTTACTCTCACTCACTCCTATATAAAAACTCTAACCTGCATCCACTTGGGATCTAACGTTTATAAGCTCCCATATTCAGGTTTTGAAAATCTGAAGGAATAATAACAAATCTAAACTTAATCGAAGTAGAACAGCCAATAATTGATATTGAAATTGACTATTATCCTTTACTGACGAAATCAATTCAGTAACTAAAAAATCAAAGACATCCATTTGAGATATGAAACGGGGAGAACGGTCCTGGATTTATAGCTCCCAGAGGATAACTTCATAAAGCCGTTAAGTCTCAGTTGAGCCCTAAGTCCCTCGAGACTTTAAACATTAAATTAACATACTTCAAGTCATCATCCGAGGCATTTACATTCCATTTCTCAACCGTTTAATTCGGCTAATAACTCCATAAGCCCCCGGCTGTTTGATTAGACACACCCCATCTGCGGGGGGGTGGCCCATCGTTTTCACGGATTGTTTCCATCTGCCCCTCATACACCATGCAAATACCTCTATTAATTTCATGGCTATGGTGTTGAGAATAATTTAGCTAATGTTTGCTTTGAAAGTATTATTCATTGCAAAACCTTTTATAGTCATAATTTCTTAAGGATTGTAATTCATTCGAAACGAAAACGAAAATAAAATATATCCAGTAACAAAAAATAAATTAAAACAAAAATATAACATACTGATCAATATAAGAAGAATTAATTATTCAGATAAACTTATTTCCTTCCTTATAAAAAATATTAATTAAAAAAAAATAGCTTACGCTATTTGGTCTTCACCTTCCTGAACGGGCTTTGAGTCTTGGTATGAAGCCTCACCCTTAAGAGATTTGTCAGAATGACAGTCAAACCGAATTACCATTCCAAGATTAATCAGAATAATGTGTTCCAGTTATGCGTTAAGAGTTTTAAATTAGATCATTCAAAATTCATTTGAAGTGGAGGGAATAAATTCATTTTGAGCTCGCTTTACTGCATTTTCCAATTCCCTTCCTTCTAATGCCCCACATGCTTCTTTCCTATCCTCATTTAAATTTCTCTTTTTCCAATTTCTTATTACATCCCACACCTGCGCACACTGGTGGGAAACTACCGTTTTAGTGCAAAACCTCTAAATCTTAATTGTTTAAATCTTGCTTTTTTCCCTTACCTCTTGGAGCAAAGACAAAGGCATTTACAAATATATATATATATACATATACCGGCTATTTCAATTTCTTGTTTTGCCGGGATGGCATTATAATAATGGTTGTCGGGTCCGCTGAAGACGGTGTCAACAATGATGGCATATGTTTGCCTGGATGCTCACTAGGAATAGGGAGGAGCTATTCCTGTTAAAAATTCTTGTGTAATTTTCATGAATTTTTATAAATTTTTATGTTATTTTTTTTATTTCCATGATAATTTCAGGTGTAAAAATATAAATCTTAATTTTTTCTTATAAATAAAATGTTATTCATTCTGATTCATCGTAGTTAATTTGATGACTGTTCTCACTTCAGTGGAAGAGAGACCTCCTGGAAGAGACAAATACCTGGATTTTGAAGGGGAACCCAACCTTAACATCGTAATTCTAGATTATAATTAGAATCAGATGTGAACAATTTTTTTTTGTATGATTAAATTATTTTATTTTACTTTAGTACTTCTCTTAGCCTTTATTTAAAATATGTATCTATTTCATTTGCTTACGGATGTGATATCGTCAACATTGTTTAATATTATTATCACAAGGCAATAATTTTGAACACTATTTTTTTTTCTTTTGTGTTCTTTTTTTATTTTTAACTTAGACTAACAATTTATCATATTTTTTCTTTATTCCTGTATACCAAATTTATACTTTTATATCGAATTGACATTGTATACTATCATTTGAATATTTTTTTATATATAGATTGATTACTTTATTCTTTACTTTCTACTTCTTTTATTTTAAATTGAGAATGATAATTGGTTTTGTTTTGTTTACAGATTTTATATTGTACATAATACACAAATTAACTTGTTTTTATTTTTTGTTTATGGTTATATTGTTTTCATATAATTTCTTCATGTACGTTATTCCGCAGGGACACTGCCCAGAATAAAATTGATATTCTATTCTAATCTACTGAGAAAGATGGGAGAATCTGCGCGTGCTTCCTTTATGCCCTGGGTTTCACTACAACTAGCCGACAAACGTCAAAATAATGGTTATACTTTTATTCTTTTTATTATGAATTGAATGACATACCTCGATCAGTAATGATCTTATGCAATGTCAAAAAATATTTCCTAACAAGTAGGCGTCATTCAAACTGATCACATTCTTTCTTTTTCCTTTGTGTATTAGATTTTTTGGACACTAAGTATTATTGAAGGCACGGAAGGTGTTATATTTCAAAGACATGACTCGGAGAATGAAGTTTACCGCCATTTTCAATATAAAAAAATTAAACAAGGTACTATGTAGAAAGGAGTGTTTAACATATTACCTTCGCCAAATAGAATGTTTTTTTCCTAAAATTTTAGGTAGCAACTTCATCCACCTATGTATTCCATTTCATCACTAAATATTTTAAGCATACTTGTTTTGAAATCCTATGAAATATATTTAGATAGATAATAACCACATGAAAAATCAACTATAGTTTATTTTAACAAAAATTAAAATCCAAAAATGTAGACGTCAAGAAATCATTCATACAAAGAAATTTAAAATAAGAGATCTAGTGAGGACAATGGAAGATGTCCGTTTATAATATTCAAAAATTAATGACTGTTGATGTGAGATGAATGATTGTTTAAAATATTAGCGTTGATATCGAATTGACCACATTGTTGTAATGTAGCTAATAATTCTTATAAAAACATCAAAACCAATAATTTTTAAAAATTCTCAAAACTAAAGCTGGGCATAATATCGGTAAAGAAATAGCTGAAAACCAGCTGTAAAGATCATAAAATGAAGAAGTCAGCCTATGTTTCCATCAGTGGTAACATATATATAATAGGGAGCTTTCCAAGGAGGCATAAAATGTCGAATGTAAATAAGGTGGTGATGGTTTTATAAACCGTGCATATTTCCCGGTCGGTTCCCCTCGACGGTGGAGGTGAATCTAGTGTTATAGATGTTGGGGGGTTGGGTTATACAGCCGCTTCCTCGCCCATTATAACACCCGTGGGAGATATTTTGATGTGAGAAGGTGGAGTTTACAAATCGGATCTCGGCGGGGGAGCCCGCACATTCACCCTCACCGTCGTAAATAAGTCTTCGTGATCTGTCTATGGTTTATTGATAACTCCGCCAAAGGGTGTATCATCCACTAAGATATTCCTGGCACATCTTGCTAGTACATCTTATTCCCATGTCTACTAAATCACTTTTATTGACAATTTTCATTAGACTTGAGTGGTCGTGAGTTAATCTTTATACAGTTGGAAATGACAAGAACCATAGAATATTATAATTTAGAAAGTTTACATAATGATTCATAATTAAACGATTAAAATAAATTATAATAAACTATCATAAAACTAATCATCATCAACTGTAACTTCATTGAAAACGACACATTTATCGTGTTTTACTCGTCTAGGTATTATGACACAAATGACTTCAAGGGGAAGAGAGATACATTTATAGGCGTGGGAGTGATGAACCCACCCTATTAAAACCACGTCATGTTAATATTTATAAACCACGATGTATTTCCTAAGTACATGGCGCGAAGCCTTGGACCTCCACGGTCTGTCACGCCAATAATAATAATAATAATAAAAGCAAGATTTATATAGTTATGAAGTTTTGTTAGGAATTGTGTTATGCATTTAAAAGCTGGGAGACTTACAAACCAGGGAACTAGGAACAATATGAAAATCGGATAAATCAAATAATCTATAATTTTTTGAAATGAGGATTTTATATTACTAATAGGTATATGCTGTCTAGATTAAAGAGTTTAAATCTATCTGAAGTGATCTTTTAATGTATTTCTTTGTACATAATAACCAATATTTATTGCCCAAATCTCTTCAAACAGCAACAATTGTCCTGAACTTGTATCTTATGTTTGGTACATACACTTTATATATACCCATAGAAAAATGGAAGTAAGTATTTTGATAGTTTTCTCATTTAATTCTACTTTAACTTGTACGGCCTTCAAGCAATTTTAAATACCTGTACAGACGTAACTGTGAGTGCTTTACTTAAATAAATAACAAAATATGAGGCATTTGGTCTTAAAACATATCAACTGCATAAATAAAAACTTTTAGAGCCCCTCATTATCTCAATAAAAGTAATAAACATTGACGCATTATTCCTTCAAACATTTTCAAAGAATTATAAAATGAAACTATAAATTTTATATAGTTACAAGCTTTTCTTTTGTTTCGCTGCAGTAATTCCTCAATTAGTTTCTGAAACAAAGCTCAAAAATTTAAATTAAATATAAATAACTGTTGGCAAAGACTGGATTGTGGGGAATTTTCATAAACTAAGAAGTCATCTAGACAAGATTTACAGTAGAAGATTTTTTTTTTTTAAAAGATTGTTCCTTCAAGGTGTACCTAAAATATTAGTAGATTTAACTGTAGAGAACCCCATTTATTTGGTCATGGCAATTCTCTTTATTGCCATATTACGTCTATAAGAGATGATAAATAAAGAATTAAGTCCTGATATTATTGAATGTACAAACAAATATAGATATTTACATAAGTATGGAATGTATATATGCAAATAAATGTAAACATAGGTTAGTTATCTAAAAATATTCTAATATTTAATATGATCTAAATAGGGCTTACATTTTAACACCAGCCCAACTGTTAAGAATTTCACATAATTGTTAGTAAATACGGATAAAGTTCATATTTTCTGAAATTAAACTGGATGTGAGCACGATTCAGTTTAAATATTCATTTTTTAAATTTAAAAAAAAATCTTAACCTTTTTATTAATTCATGTTAAATTACGAAATTGTGAATTTTTCTTAAGAAAATGTAAAACCAATTCATTGCTGAAAGGTCATAAGTACAAAAGAAATAACATTTAGTGAATCCCTATAATCTAGGTTCATACACTAGAACCTGGATTATAGGGATTCTTAACAATGAAGAAATCATATGATAAAGAAAGGAGGTTCTTATGAATCATTTCAATGAACTCCAATTTGATTCAGTACTTGTTTAAATTAGAACATATTTTTGCTAAGTATGTAAGTGAACCATCATTCCCACAAAAACAGCAAATTGTAATACATTTCAATACAATGCTTTATTTTTTGTTTTTTATTTTTTATTTTTAAAGAAGAAGAAATACAACAAATGATTTAATAAATTAAATACAATAAATATATATAAATAAATCCATAGCTATACTAAGGCCACCACGTTCTACATACCTTATGTCTTTGGCCAACCAGAGATTAGACTGACATGAATAGGAAGAAAGCGTCAGGTATCAACGTCATAAACTCCCATAGACAAAAAGTCAATAAACACATGATAAGATGCCATTGTTACCAGTAATCTTCCAAGGGCTCTTCTCATTTACATCTTCACTGAATTCTTCAGTATGTCAAGTTTAATTTATGAAATTTAAATAATAATACTACTAATAATATAACTAATAATATATTTTAAATCATTTTTTTCATGAAAAAGATTATTCATTTTTAAATTTCAAACTAAAGGTCCTTGAGAACTAGTATCTCCCTTAGTATATAAATAAATATCTAGAATTTATTTAGCTTGATTCCCTTGAACTGTAATAAAATGCGCTGTAAATCATTACAGAATGTTTTATTATTTGCATTAATTATTATATCATATCACTAATAATAATGTGAACCTCTGTAACGCATGAAGGGTCAAGGGTTTAGTACTTGGTTAGGAAGTACTGTTTCTGAAACAACGGTTTAAACAAGGATGTGGTTTTTTCAAGATGATGCTCGACCGCCTGATTTTTCCCTAATTAAGGGTGCACACTTTACAGAGGCTGAGTTAACAGGATTGACTCACGGATACATTAACAGAATAAATAATTACCTGACAGCCGGATTCGAACACAGGGTATTGGAGTTGGAAGCACACTATCTTATATACTGAGCTACCGCGCAGCCTTTTATATAATTTTTTTTTTCGTACCCTTCATAAAAAGGTAAGAAAAAAAAATGTATGTATGATTACCTTAGACTACCTACATATTCCAAGAAATGGAATAAACACACATATAACTAGTATATACTAGTTCTTCTTCTTCCCCTTGGATTGCCTTATGGCATTATAAGGTATTAAAATTCAAGGGCCAATTA
The DNA here is from genome assembly GCF_000696795.3 of Halyomorpha halys. Classification (NCBI taxonomy): domain Eukaryota; kingdom Metazoa; phylum Arthropoda; class Insecta; order Hemiptera; family Pentatomidae; genus Halyomorpha; species Halyomorpha halys. The sequence goes on from NW_027115079.1 coordinate 189,053, forward strand.
TCGTAGTATAGACTAATATTAGCCTATGACTAACGTTTTCTGATAATTCATACAAATTGAATACATGAAATGCATTATATATACTTTAGTGAGTTATCTCTCTTTTATACAATAAAGAATATATAAATTAAAATGTCTGTAAACAATACATATTTAAAAAGCGCCTGAAATTAAAAAAAAACGGCTTAAAACGGGAAGACTTTAAGATAGTTTAATAGAGCAATATTTAAAAGGGCCTGAAATTAAAAAAAACAGCGTGAAAACCGCCACTCCCGCCCTCCATGGTAGCCTTACTTATCAGAAGTACAAAACAGTGAATAATAGCGAGTAGATTGGTCGATGTATGACTTCTATTTCTATTCCTACAATATATTTAATATTAATTAAATTATCTATGCGGTCATCCATTAAATATTTCAAGTTTGACATGAAATAATTACAGTCTTGGTGTTCGATCTAATGTTTTTACGTGTGAATGTAGGTTGGGGATGAATCTAGGTTAATTTAAATGTGTAAAAGAAATGTCAATAAAAGAAGAGATCTCCAGATTTGTAAGGGATATGGAGACCCCTTTCACCATTCGTCTAAACACTGATTCTATGCACAGTACTTCATCTTAATTTATAAGGTATTGATCATACTTTGGCTAACTTTAAGAAGGAGCAGACATTAATGCTCTTCAAGTTTCTGAACAATCAACTTTTCATAGCTCTTAAGGTAAATTTAAGAAACCGTCCAGTAAGTAGTTGTTATAAACAGGGAATCCTTCGGTCATGAAAATAAAATTATATTCATTTTCTCATAAAAAACTAATTTTTGAGCCCAAAGTTTTTATCTTATCGATTAAACTAGCTCTAAAACCTTTCTTAAGGAATTCCAAAATCCACATCTTTCGTCAGAATCAATTTCGAAAGCGGCAGCGGTCCTCAGGTAAAAGACTACCCATATAAGCTAAGTAGAAGACACCTGAGGCAGGGCGATATCTGGGAGTGGCCAGGGCCTAATAGAGGCGGCTCATAGAGAAGTGGTTGGTCCTTCATGCATCATGCATCCCTCGCCCGCTCTCTCTTATATTCCTCTCGTGTCTCTGGCATTGATTTATTCCTCCAAAAGGGGGGATAGTATGATCTGGAGGGAAGCTTGTGACGTCGAATATCAAGAAGCACCAGAAGCACAATGCTGGGAAATAGAAGAGAAATATTCAAATAACCGTACAGCTTATATAAGGAATAAAAAATCAGCATGACTTTATCGCACAAAACAATTTCAAAAGTTTTTCGTTTCGTAATGATTTTAATATATGAAAAAAAATACTTACAGTAACATTTCATGTCCGTGCTGTATTTTATAAATCAACTATGCACAAAGTACTATTCCATCTTTTGCATTTAACAAAAGGTGAGTAAAAAAAAAAATCTAGACTACGGCGTACATTAAAGTACTAGTGTAGTGGAACCCTATACAACTTTTCTTAGCAGCAGAAAGATAAAACAAAAACTCGATAAAAAATTTTAAATACCTTAAAATTTGTTTATTTTAAAAAACAACAACATATCTTACTGTTAATAGTAAGATTTAAGATGGATGTATATAATATGTATGAATTTGTTTTCCTCGGTAGTCATCACAATAGTTGAATTTTACTTTTACTAATCAATATGGTATATACAGGGAGGGAATTGTCATTCTGAATAGTTGTTTTGAAATGTACAGGGATGAATTTTAACATGGAAAGAGAAAGTTGTGTGATGCACGAATAGCAGTAGTCTAGGTTATGCTTTAGTGATGCATCTAACATAAAATGAGTAAAAGAAAACACAAAACACATTGAAGTAAATGTATCAGTATCCTGGTTCTCCTTTATATATTAGGCTGGCTCAGAAATGTTATTCAATAGATTACTCAATAAGACTGTCTGTAAATATCTGATGATGAATAGAAACTAAAAAAAAAACTAACAGTAATTTTACACTGTAACAAGTATTCACAGCGTAAAAAAAATGTCCTTACACCAATTATATCAAGATACACCATATATCTTATGAAACGAAACTGACTCGCTTGTACCAACACCTCAGACACATTATTTCCTTATAAATATCCAAAGTATGATGTATTGAACCAGGATAATTAGGTTTGAATTTTTTTCATATTATTTCTTACTTTATTGTTTTTTTAATTTTTCATGTTTGAACTATCAGTCAATGGCTTTTAAACTTTATCCAAAATATCCATAAATATTTATAAAAATTTGAAGTTTATCATTCTGTTTTAAAAAGTTATTCAATTATAGAATCAAGAATATTACCTACTTGGAACCTTATGAGACAGCAATGACGTGAAATGTTTCGGACTGTTAGGATGACCCCCTAGTGTTAGTGAAAGGGTTGGAAGAAAAAAATTTTTTTTTTCATTTGGATGATAGGTTCAGTCGAAAACAACTTGTCTCGAACTTCGATTGCTGGATTGCTTCTTTCTGAGATATAATAATCTCTAAGCTCTTAAAATTCATTTTGGGATTAAGAAGCTAATATTAGTAATAATCATTTACATATTTCTTAATTGTAATTATCGAAAAATGGACTGCGGAATAGCTTTGCACAAGAAATTTACAGCCACTGATTTTTTTTTTAATATAGCTTATATAGCATTCTCAAATTGGGAATGTGCAAACTAATAATTTGATTCTTCTAAGCCGAATTAATGTAATCTTAATCATATTGAACAACGAGGAACAAAGAACAAAGCTAGGTTTAAAGCTGTAACCATAAAGAAGATGAGATGGTGAGATTCATTCAGTGGATTAATTTTCAAGTAACGACATATTATAACAGCAATAATTTTGGTAATTTAGAACCATATAATATATGATTATAAGTACATATATCATATGTACTTTAAGTTCTATTATTACGATCTTCAAATATTACTTCGTTGGATGCATAACAATTTTTTTTTTTAAGTATCGATAAATATTATAAATAAATATTGTAGGTCCTAATGAAATTTTGTAGATGAAACCAAAAAAACTATTTTGGAAGAAAATCAAAAATGGAAAAAAAAACTATTTACTAAATAATAATTTTTTTTTAATTTTATTTATTATAATACATATATTATAAAATACATCAAGTAAATTTGAAGTAATATCATAATGGTATGGTACAAGCATGCAGAGAAACTACCCATTGGTAGCACTCTAAATTCTCAAAATGTAATTTTATTTTTTATTCCTTATTAATTAAAAAAAAAAAAATTATTTTCCGGCGAGAACTCCCATTGGAGGTCTATACTGCCAAAAAAATGTTATACAAGTATTGAGATTAATATCTAGACCTATTATTACCAACAATTTAAATTAAAATGTACTATTTATTAAAAAGTTAATTGTGAAGGCTAGGCATCAATAACGGGATCATTAAATGCATTACTAATGACTATGCAGAGGCATTTACCCCGATTTTTGGCAATTGAATCTAGCTATTTTGGGAAAAAATCAAAGTACTTTTTTACTCTTATTTATGTCAAATCTTCAATTAATATTTATGTAAACTAATATAGTAAGTTTAAATATATTGCAAAAATTGCAGTAATTGGGTCAGACATGGCCATGCACCTCTTTTAACAGCAAGACTGTCTGGCAATAAAAAGAGATAGTGGCTCTAATTTTCATATCTTCAAAGCCAAGGGTAACGTTGTATAGCTTCATTTACTATAAATATAGGCTTTGCCTCTGCCTCGGTCACATCAGTTGAGATTTATTCTGAGAGATGGGTCAGGCTAGAGTCGTGTTAAAGGTAAGAAAATA
>NW_027115079.1:193721-200119 GCF_000696795.3 Halyomorpha halys
CATTTAACCATTTATAAAATTAAAAAAAAAAGGAAAATAATGCACTTCTTTTAATATTCTCCCATATTGACAATAGAGAAACTATTCTTTAATTACTTTTATTCTGTACATTAATAAACTAGATAGAATTTTCTACAATGTAAGACCAAATTAGTATCTTTGGACCCAATGGACTTCCAGATACAGTCCCTCAAATGTTGGCTAAATTAAAAAATGTCCGAAAATTAAGATTTCTTCCAATAACAGAACCCCTTTCCATCCCCTAAATAGACTATTCAATTTCTAATTGACTTCTTCATTGCACATCATTAAATTAATATGAAAATTTCATCTTCATTAAGATTATTTGAGTAATCAAATTTATATAAATGATACACATTTTTTTTTCAATTCTTGAACAATTAATATTTTTAATTCGTTACAGATATAAAGACGTTCGTCAATTACCGGACTCAATTCGTGATAATGTTTCACTTGCGGTCTGTGTTAATCGATAAAGCACTTCACAATTACGAACTGTTAACTACATGCTTTCAAAGCATTAAACCAGCCACAAAGTGTAATATGTAAATTCCTACGATGACAAAAGCTACACATAAACCGTCAGAGAGGCCGGAGTCAACGGCTTATAGAGGAAATAAAAACTTCTCCTTGATTTATTGAGCCGGTACTTGCGCAAGATAATTGCTCAAGCGATTATTGTAGCTTGTACATTTTTAATGAGACGTCCATCATGCGCAATGTGAGGGCATTTAGCATCAATCTTGCGATACCACCTCAAAATTTATGGGAGACTGCTCACTTTTATTTGTAGAGGTTGTGTCAACGTTTATTGCATTCTTATCGGAAAAATAATTAAAATTTGTATTTGTTTATCGACTAATTAAAAACTGTAATTTAAATTTATCTAGTTTGTGTAATCAAACTACATTAAATTGATTCCTAAGAATTTTTCGAAGTATTTCCAAAATACTATTAAATATGAGTGGGTCAACTCAGGTCAGCTCAACAAATTTTAAAAAGTGTTAGGTATAGACTTGGAAAAATGTAAAATTTTATTGAATTATATAAAATTTATTATATGTATTTCTATTTTTAAATTACAGAGCCATAAAGTCCTTATAAAAAGACTAAAAAAAAAACATTGAACGACGTGCTTTGGAACTGTTGTAGAAGCTTCCCTTATTTAGCTAGAGATATGGGATAGGTGTAATTTTATTGTGTATCCCATGCTATTTCATATCATATGGAACATTATATAAGTTAGCATTTCTTTCTCAGAAACCTAATTTAAAATTTTAATTTTCTCAGAATGTGCATTTTTTTTAATTTTTAAGTTTATTCCTTGTGATGATGTAAATGACTATAAAAACACATAAATGTACGACTAAATGGCTCTGCTCTAATAAATTTAAATCTTCATGCATATTAATTATTATAGATGTTTCAAAAACACTATCCAAATTATTGTCTCAAAACATTTATTTCATTTACACGTCCAACGTTTCGGCCAATTCGGCCATCTTCAGGGACAATCTTAATTTACTATGAGAAATATCATTTAACCATTTTAAAAAACTCCATACAGGCTATTCTGCCCAGGTCAAAACATTTATATCTAATATGTCAAAAATACATTAAAAATCACAGTCAAACTATTTCTCTTTTACCACTATTCATACACTTTTATTACAACCTCACTTGTTCATAGTAAATTAAGATTGTCCCTGAAGATGGCCGAATTGGCCGAAACGTTGGACGTGTAAATGAAATAAATGTTTTGAGACAATAATTTGGATAGTGTTTTTGAATTATTTAGTAAAAAATTGCCAGTCTCAAGAAAGAATTTTAAGATTATAAATTATAAATGTGTTAATATTAAAATTTTCATGAAAATAAACATAACCTAAACGTGAATGATTATTCAATTATAATAACACCCGTGATGTACCAGGAGATTCTTTTAATTTGACAAACTCCTGCTTTCTTGAAAAACTTTGCATAGATATTTCCAATGTAATTTGTGGAATGAAAACATGCTATATAATATTGATGCTATTCGGCATGTGCCAAAAATGTGAAGAACATCTGAGATGTTAAGGTTCAAAAGTGTGTTGAGTTAACGAGGAATAACTCAAGTAATAATTTTATGAATTACTTAAATCAGTGCATTAGACATAATAAAGAAAGAATTCTCTAAAAAAAAGAATCTGACAAACATTTTACTTGTTTAAAAAATGTCATGCTTTTGACTAAATAATCATTTTTTTCAATTTTGTGGAGTGAGCCTTCGGTAATGATTAAGGACTGATTCATTCCTATCTTCATTGCAAACACTCCAGGTAAGGGAAAAACCCAGCTTACTCAGTTACACTGTGTTATAAAATTTTATAGTTTAATGTTAAGAGAGCAACCTGCAAGTCACCAACAACCTAAAATAAAACACTTTTTTCAGTATGCAAACATTCGGAAAAACAAAAAAAAAAAATGTAAGGTAAAGTTAGTAAATCAGAAATAGATGTATAGATTAGTAGAAATATAGACAATATATTATAAATATATAGATACATCATAGTTAAACTGAGTAATTAACAGTGTAAGGGTTCGGATGGGATTACAACCCGAACATTTTGTAAAATTTTTTTCTATTTAAAAGAAAACTACAATGTACTACAAACTTTTTAAAATAAATTATTGAACGAAATAAATAAATAACTTCCAAAAAATGTATATTATAAAATAAGTATTTCTGTACGGGGATAGGATTTCTTACATCATACAATAAATCTTTGATTCCCCGCCCTTCTTAATACCTTAAAATGTACGATATGAATAAGAAAATATGTAATCCAACCCGATTTTCAAAATCGTGTGTGATCATTAAATACTACTACTAGCGTGGCTCTACAATCCGGTGTTGAACTCTTGCCTCCTCCAGCAGCTTCTGCCAATTGTCTCGGTCCCTTGCAACCCCCATTCAATTCCGAAGCCTCAGCATATTTGTTGCATCAGCCCATCGCAGGTTTGATCTTCCTCTTCTCCTGGTACCATGGAGTGGCTCCATCAGTTATTGTCTTAGTTGATCCTCACTGCCCATCCTAACAACGTGTTCTGCCCATCTCAGTTTTGCAATTTTCATCACTCGAACTATATTGGACTCCTTAACCACTCTCCTTCGTTGAGAACACCACCATATATACGTCAGAGGATTCTTCTTTCAAAGAATAGAAGTTCTTGTTCACAAGCCCGGAAGGTAGTGCAAGTCTCACAAGCATTTAGTAAGACTGGGCGCACTATCGTCTTGTCTTTATAAAGCCTTGATTTTCTGGAAAGAGCTCTAGAACTAACTTGCCATAGAAAAAAGCACCGATATGCTGCTATGATCCTACACTGATTCTCTTGTTCAGGGCCGTTGTCTTGAGTTAACCATTGTTAATTGGCTCATTAGCCAAGATATACAAAAACATTAGTCTTCTCGAATTGGTAATCTCCTCTCCAGGAATTGGTCATGCACCTCTCCCGTATCCATATATTTTATTTTACAGCATTGACTTCCAAGCCAAGTCTTCTCGCAGGACCCACCAGAGCAAGGGAAACGTCCAATCATCTTTCACTGCCTTCTCAAGTGCAAGGGTCAGTAAATAAGAAAACTTTTTTTTTTGTAATCTGCTGCAGGTACAACACAAGTTTCACGTACAACTACTTTAAGATGAAATTTATGTTTGTAAATTTATTTATTATTGATAATGAAAATACTTTCTCTTAAACTATATTTCTTATTTATAAGTAAGTGAAAGTAAAATATACTATCGCCATGACAAACACGGACTAACAATTATCAATTTTTTTCATTTTACATTTCTCCATTATTTATTACTATTAACAATGAGATATTGTTGATTACTTCAATGAACGAAATTAAAGGAACTTTGGAGGAGGTTTCTGAGAATTTGCCATTTACCTGTCAAAATAGTTCAATGAGGATAAGCCCTAATTTTTTATTACCAGTAATATGCAAAGCATTGTGGTGTGTCGCCTATAATTTTAGAAATACATATTTATATTCAAATGATATATTTCTTTTTTAGCTCGGTTCGCTGTAGACCCTACGCAAGGCTTCTACGAGATCCCCCTGACCACCAACAGCTCCCTGATCAGTAACTACGTCCAGGTACAGCCAGACAGTAACGTCGGCCTACCAGTTACACAATACTGTTATCCAGATGATCCTAGAGTATGCTGGTACTACGACATGAACGGCGTCGTAGCTGGAGTACAGATCACTGTAAGTATTTTGGACATAAATGAATCTTGAATGAATCAAGTAATATATAAAAATAAACGTTTTAAAAAAAGAAAAATTTGTGGGATATTAAGTAAAATGCAGTTACATTTTAACTCTACTGATTTCAGTATTTGGAACAAGATGTCGCTGACATCAATCCGGTCCCTTATAACTACTCAGCTGTTGGTGGATTTGTCCCTACCAACCTCATGAACCAACCTGGTTACGGGTTCAGAGCTTACTTCACCAACCCATGTTAGTGTAATTATTTCACTAATCCATGTTAGTTTAAATTATTTTATTTTATTAGAGACCAAAATAATTATAATAAAATCATTCCAGCCACTTTAACATCTGCTGGTCGTCAGATACTAAACGAAACCGTTGAAGGTCTATGGGTTTACCTCAATGGCGACCTTGTTCAAGTGCAGAGGAACGAGCCATCTCCTGATCAGACATATATCTCGGGCTTCAACAGACAGAATTGCTTTCCTAGGATGGGTGAGATATAATTTTTTTTATTTATACATATATTTCTTTATTTGTAATGCTAAATTTCAAACTTCTTTAACAACACTTATTATCCCTACTAGGACAACACTACTTCTACAGAATGTCAAATGACATACCCTGCAACCAGCTGCTTCCGTTTTATCCACTCTACCAAGGAGGCGGTCTTGTAGGATTTGGAATAGCGGATTTCGGCAAAGGCTCAGACGGTCCTCAAAGAGTATGGTATGAGAGGCCGCCTCTTGCTGGAGTGCAGGTATAAATAATTTTAAAATTAAATTTATTTTTAAAATTTCATGAATAGTTATATAAATATAAACAAGTAACAAATAAACTTAACACTGAAAATAATTTAAAAATTTTATTTATAATAGATGACTTTATTTTTTTCCATTTGCAAAATACTCTGTTCTTCACTTTCAATTTTTTATCATCTTATTCATGAGTATTAAAATGTTAACATTTAAAGACAATGAGTGATAAGGGCATATCAACAAATTAATTTCTCGAATAATTTAAAATTTGTATATATAAGAAGATGGTCAGGGTTGCGGTCAAAAGTGAGACAAAAATAGTTTACAACTATTTATTTTCTGACGTTTCGCCCCACTTTGCAGGGCTTCATCAGGGCTGTTCAAAGGTAAAGCTTGTTCAACCTAATGCTATATAATTGAAGGAAGATAGTCCGAATGGTGTTTCAATAAGGCTATTTTAAAATATCGATAAAACTACGAGCATTTATTAGACAATTACACTTCACCCAAGTTGGTGGTCTTCATCAGGGCTGAAAAAATATACTAATGTTATAAAGGGCTACAAAATTAGATAATCAAAATTACATTAAAAGATATAGAATCAATAGTGCAAATATAAAAAATGTTGAGATTGGAAAAAATATATAAACATCAATGACAAATACTATAATGTATAATAGTAATGAAAATTAACTATTTGATTAATAAAAACAATTAATACATGTAATAAAAATATAGAAAAACTAAAAAAAAAGAAACAAAAGACTAGAAAGAAATATAGTATAAGAATAGTGTAATAATTAAATATAATAACGTATTAACATTATTGTCTCTAAGTTTTTATTTAACTTAAATTATTTTTCCTATTTAGAATAATATCGAGGTGATTAATTTTTTAGTTTAATAGTTTAAAATAATAATAATTTTTAAAAAATATTCAGTTCAGGTCTTATACATCACAGCATATGATGCTCATATGCAGAAGAAGAATTTTTTTAATTGTCTTATTGGTTTGTAGGCAATCTTAGAAAACAGACCCGCTTGCTTGGACACCTGGGTTCAGATGTATGGTCTCTACTCCCTCCACGTGTATTTCGTCGACCACCCCTGGGAGATAAGCTGTCCTGCTTGAGCAAGTTTGGTCCACCGCAAGATTTGCATCCTAAAAAACTATATTTATTGTCATATCATGAAATAGATTTATAATAAGAAACATAAAAGAATATTCCATTTACTTTAATTTGACATGAAATTACCAAATGGTTAATAGTCCCATGATTATTCTTGTGCTTATCATTATGCACCTTATTTTACAATCAGAAAGTTCAACATAGATGGAGATGGGATAC
>NW_027115079.1:201134-204803 GCF_000696795.3 Halyomorpha halys
ATAAACTGAAATAGTTGTGAAACGCGAATGAAAAGCCGAGTATAAGCAGAAAAAAAATTCAAGTCTTTATCCCAGCGTTTTAATTTTTATCCCAACATTTTGATTATTCTACCTTATATGTCCAATAAAATTACATATGTATTACCAATTATGTATATATTTAGATATATATTAGTAATGGTATTTATCTATTTAATAAAGCAGGTAAGGAAAAAAAACGTCAAATAAAATATTTTACTATAAAGTGATCACTAAAAACTTTTTTATATTATGGAGTTAAAACCAATAAACTATTAAACAGTTAAAAACTACAATAAAAAATGGTTTAGATAGCCTACGTAGAAATACGTATTTTCAAACTAATAGTTTTCTAACGACTTAATTATGAGTGAAATCTTATCGATTTCGGTTGGTGGGGTAACGACGTGGAAGAGGCTATCACTATTATAATTTAGACTGTTGGACTTCACCATTCGTTGACTGTAAGGCATGGCTAGAACACTAATACATCAGGTAAGAAATATGTAAATTCAATTATTTTTATAGTGTACAGGGAACATAAATAACAGTCATTAACTTTAAAGATTAATGCAGCTGGCTAAAGAAAGAAAACATATATTATATTTTAAAATACTTACGTATCAGCTTTCCGGAGATAAATGAAGCTGGCGATTTTTTACCAATTTTCTATGAGAATTTTTCACTTTCACTTAACTATATATGAAACATATAGTAAGTGTAAGTGTTGGAAGTATTGCATTCGTGAAAATTTTGAATACCAGTTTTCGACGAAAGTACACGTTTCAAGGTCCCTGGAATTCTAATATCCATGTATCACAAAATGGTGTGTGTTTGTGTGGTCAGCCTTGCTAAAAATCGACTGACAAAAATAGAACCGATTTTTTACATTTTTTCGATTTTCTCAATCAGCTTAAACTTGAGAAAATGGAATTTCATTAGTTTTCTTCATACGTATTTTTTTTACTGTGTTCTCCAAAAATTGAGTTTCTTTTTATTTATTTAAAAATCTATTGAATTTTCCATAAAAGGAAAAAAAATAAGAAAGTCCTATACTTTTGAACATTAATAATAATAAATATCTAGTGGCAATGTTCTTTCCTTTCGAATATTGACCACTGCATATCAACATTTTTCATTCATTATCATTATTACATTATCAACATTCAGTAATGTTGCTTTGTTAGATAGCTAAATGGGCCAATTAACATTTCTGTTAGCGACTAGATAAGACGCTATAATTTGACTAGCTTGTCAATAATATGATTAGTTTGCTCTGCAGTCAAAAGATAAAATATCTAATAGAAATAATGTAAACTTAATTATTTGTTTAACAAAATTCCAAACATATTTTAGGGAATTTTTTTCTTTTAATTTTTATAACGTGCAACTTTTTCGTGATATTTTATTTTTAATATTTAACAAGTGGGAATTCTTAGTTTATTTATAATATTAATCCTTGTAGATTAATAAGAAATCAGCACCACCATTTTTAAACCCAACCAAAATTCTCAACAGATCTTTTTTTGATAAACATAAAATGTAGGTTTAAAAAATATCTTTCTAATTAATCTGTTTAAATTGATATTAAAACAAAACAAAAAAAGAGAAGAGTAAAAACAGTGTTTTTAATCTGAGAATCTTAAATTGAGGTATCTTTTCAGCTATTGGCACTGGTGTGCTTCTTACAATTAGGATTGGCGGTCAAGGAATGGAATGACTTAAGAGGTATGCAATTATTAATTTATCTTCATAAAATAAAAAATAAAAGTTCATAAAAAAATAAAACAACTATGTTTGTCATAAATTATTATTCAAATGATAATACATAATTTTTCTAAATTAATTTATAAGGGCGAAAATAACTTTTTCCACTTACAGTCAGATACAGCCCTCTTAAGAGTAAAGGATACCACAAAATACCTTTGACGAAAAATAGTTCGGAGTTCGGAGAGTATGTCAAAACTGAACCTGAAGCAGATTTCAATCTTCCCTTGGATTTCTACTGTTACCCAGACGACCCAAGGGCTTGCTTCATGTTCGACAGGAAGGGAAACGTGGCAGGAGTACAGTTTTCGGTACGTTTAAAAGTTGCATCGCGTTTGATGTTATAACTTATTTAACTACAGATAAATTTACTAGAGGACTACCATAAATAGAATGTTATTTGATGTATGAAGGAACAAACAAATTTAAGATTCGAATTAAATTTACTATCTCTTATTTAAAAAAAAGTCTGCCAAATACGAGCGTTAGTACAGCTTCCTTCTCCTTTTTTCTTCCTTATCTTCTACTTTTTTTAAAAATTATCACTAACCACCCAAATCCACTATTTTCTAACCTTGCTTCCTCTTCCATTCCTGACAATCCTTCGAGGCGCCTGAAAAGAAGATGGGCACGAGATCTGGCAATGTAAAACGTCATTAGAGTGCTATCAATGGGTAGTTTCTCTAATCGACTGTAACACTGCATTTTAACTGAAATCAAATCTACTAAATCCATTATCATGTACAGTTGTAAATAGTAAAAAATAAATAGAAAATTATCTTTTTTCTACATATCTCTATTCTTTGCTTATATTTGAAGTTAATTATTTGTCGTTTGAAAATAAAATCTACTAGACAAACCGTAGTTGGAATATAGTTTTATCCACGAAAGAAAGATAGTGGATACAATTTATACTAAACTATGTCAACACTTAGTCCCAACTTGGTTTAAATAGGTCAATTTGTTTCCTTTGAAAATAAGTTTGTGCTTGCGTAGGCTAATAGTGTGAATAGAAATGACTAAAATTTATAGTGAACCATGAAGACATTTTTTTTTCCGATCCCTCTAGAACAGAAAAAAAATTAAAATAATAAGTTGTATTACGTATGGTTTCATAATTCAAAGTAGATACTATCTGTTTTTACCATTAGTACTTGAAGGTATACGGTGAAATACTTATCTGGTGTTTTGGTGTCTCTGTTACATGGGAATACGACTAGAAAACATTTGGAGGTGAGAGGCCTCCTCGTGATGATTAAACAGAGAATAGAAAAATAAAATAATTAATAGTTATAGAAGAAATTATAGAACAGCAGTCGAAAAATAGTAGGAGAGGGGAATTATGTAGACACTAATTCCTCTAAAATTGGGCAAAATACGACAGATAGTGTGCAGAGAAAAATAGTTAATTTTTTTTATTTCCGGATAAATACAAAGATTCCCTACCTTCAGTAATAAGGAAGCAAAAAATTACTTTCTTAATTAGAATTCTGTGACAAACAAGAAAATAAATAATTGTGCGTTATATGACAAACTGATATATACTGTACTTGTTAAAATTATATATATTTTTAAAATTCAATATGTTAGTTTACATTTTAGATTTTTTTTTTTTAACTAGCCATTTCTAAATTATATTAGTTTAACAGCTACTCCTAAAGATTACTATGTTACTTCAATAAATAATAATCAATTTACTCCAAATTGAAACATAAATTATGCTTTAGTTTTTGAAAGATGACGTTGCCAACGTTAAGCCAGATGACTACGACATCTCAAAACTTAAAAATTTCAAAGAAACAAATTTCTTTAACGTTTCGGCATACAGCTATAGGGCTTACTTCACTAATCCAGGTTAGTAATAGTTATTTCATTATATGTGTG
>NW_027115079.1:204925-207960 GCF_000696795.3 Halyomorpha halys
GTAAAACCAAACAATACAATTTATTATTAACAATTATTTATGCTAAAAAAAAACACTTAAGTTAAAAAATAAATTGAATCATAATTTTTTTAGTTAACAAATCTTAATCGGAGATAAATAGAAACTATTCCAAAGAGTCCATCTTCTATTTCTATCACTGTAACTTATTAAATCATGTATTTAATATACAAGCAATGCAGGATTAAAACAATTTCCACTTTTTCACAAACACTAGTTAGGATTGGTGTTATATAACTATATAGATGTTTTGGTTCTAGATTTTACCGAGAAAATAAGTATTATCACCAATTTTAGTATCAAAAAATAGAAATGTGAGAGTTTATTGCTGTGTTAACAACGATTTAGAAAATTTAAAAAAATTCTGTTTGTCACTGAACAAATAATTTAGCTTCAAACGAAAATACAACTCTTGAATTACCAACTAATTAAGAAAATTCATCAATATTTCATCGTTAATAAACTTATCATTAATATATTTACTTAATTAAACGTAATATCAATCTTTTAAAATAATATAACTATTTTATTTATATAATTAACTATTTATTTTATTAGTTATACAAACAAACCTTTTCACAATCTAGAAAAGTTAACAGAAAATGGAAGGCAAAGCATGAACGAAACGGCTGAAGGCATTTGGGTATATCTGGACGGTGAGCTGTATGAAATCCCTCGATACCAACCTTCAACACCAGTCTACGAGGGTTTCTACCAGCAAGGGTGCGTCAGGTCCATGGGTAAATACCTTCAATACATTATATTTCATAGTATTCAGAAATATCATTATAATATAAAATAAAATTGATATTAAAGAGTAAAAAGTACGTAAGAGATAGAAAATAATTAGTACAATTTAATTTTGAGATTCGGATCACTAAGCTCTAAGTTTCTAAATACTATTTGAGATTTCGTCAATATAGGCGTCTTTAGGGAGAAAAAACAGCAGTATCTCATGTTAACATACAAAAGGACACATCTACCAGAGACGATTGATCACTTCAATACATTCAAACACTCAGTGAAAGGATAAGTTCCCTTACTTTTTATAACAATTCAGACCAGAATTTAATTGGAATGACTTTGGAGAAACCGGTACACAACATATAGAAAAGTAATAGTAAAATATGGCCATCGTTATGACCATAAACGGAGAATTATTTATTATCCCCTATAGTTAATTATTACAATAAAATAATTGTACACCTTAATTTCTGAATGAACAAACAATAAAAATCTTGAGATAGCGTCCAGTATTCTATGGTAATAAGGCATAACAAATTTCTTACTGTAGGAACTGTTAGTAAAACTTAACAGTGCCTTAAAAATATCTTGATATTACATTCCTGAAAAGGATAGTTTTCTATCAATTCCATTTCCAAAAAGATTTTACGCGGAGGCACAAGGATCGTTGTAACTTTTAAATGGTGGAAAGATACTGTCAGCCTTAAAGGAAGAAATTTTATGAATAAGGAATTAAAAAGAAACTGAATTGATGAATATTTCAAGAAAAGAACAAAAAAGTAAAAAAAAAATTAAAGAAAACAAATATCACATTGATAGTAATGAAACTAGAGATTTCTTGAAATAACCAGTAACTCAATATATTATCAGAAATGCAGTTTATTTTTAAGAAGCATAGTTAAATTGATTAATAACAAGGATTTTAAATATAATCTTCGAAAATTAACCATTTCATTTTATGAAATTTTTGTCTGGTTTCTAGGGCAACATTACTTCTACAAAATGGACAAAAATTTGACTGATTGCAAAAAATATTTCCCTCTGTTCTCACTTTACGAAGACACCAACCTGGTTGCAATTGGTTTGGCCACTGTAGGTAAAGGATCAACAGGACCGAAAAGGGATTGGTACGAGAGACCACCAAGGCTAGCATTAAATGTAAGCTTTTTATTCCTTTTTTTAATAGCTGTAATTATTATTTATATTCTGTTTCACTGAAACGTAGAGCCAGCTCTGTGGGTTAGGGAGCCCTCCGGGCTCCACCTAGCCCTCAGACAGTAGATTCGCTTTATTGGATAAGAACCTAGCAATCCAGTATGATTCTGACCACCAAATCACCTCCTGGCACAACCTTTGTCCCAGAAACAGTACTTCCTTCAAAAATAATGCACCCCTAAACATGGGTTGTAGCGTAACAGAGTTTTTATTTTTAATCATGTAACAAATTGCTTTCAGAGTAATGTGAATGGAAATCTGTTGTGAGATGAACCTCTTCAGGTAGTTATGAACAGTGGCTAATTAGTAAAATAGTAGTACAGTCAAAATCAAAAGAGTGACTAAGCGTTAGGGCATGTTCTGAAAGTTTGGAGGTAGTTGATGAGGGAAAGATGTAGTTAATTTGTGTTAAGAAATACAGGATCTTAGGTGGATCTTAATAAAATAGTTTTAGTTTAACTACGATTCACTTTACTGCAGCTCAATGTTAGTAATTCTATCATTTTTTTTCAAAGACTTCCCAAATTTTATTATAATCAAAATTTAATATAGTAATTTCATGTTGGTTTAACAAAAAGTGCTGAGCTTCACTGTGAGATCACTAGATCTCTATAGCTCCTTATTCGACTTCTTATATATCTTTTTGTCATTCATATCCGGTACATAAATGACCCCATTCCTAGCAATTCTGACATATAGGGGGTGGGGATGTATCTAGAGATAACCAACTATGGGGAGCTCTTTCAATACGTGGAATCACCACATCAATGAAAAAAGTCAACACCCCAGGCCGGATCCGATTTGGCGTCTCTAATGTTCCCAGGTGGCGAAGACCTGTGCCTCAAACATCTGATGTTAAAAATATGAAGCCCCCTGTTACGGCGGGTAGGGGTTCTTTACTAGCCCAAACGTGTAAGATGATGAAAATAACTATTTAGTCGAATTCTGTTTCTGCTGTATTTTGAAATAAAAGACATAAAAGGCTGTAAAACATAATATTAAAGCATATGAACTTTAAAATAAAAGAAAAAAAATTAACTTCTAAAATACAAATTAAA
>NW_027115079.1:208095-210606 GCF_000696795.3 Halyomorpha halys
AGCGAGTATCAGGTTTGGCCAACCTTCTGGCAACTACTGACTAACTAGAGAGAGATAAGGGCCACTGACCCGGTGTATTTGCGTAAAACTAGTATTATTAATACCTTTGTAGCCTGAGCAAAACATGGCAATACGCAAAGGTTACAACCATAACAGATCAATTAATAAGCATATGTTGGCCACAACACCCCCACTTTTTTTTTACATTTTTGAAGATTTTTCGTTTCCTTAATCCTTTGACTATATTGAAAATATTCTAAAAACGAAAAATGAAATGACAAACTGGAAATATTTAATTTTAATATAGATAACATTAATTTCAGTTAAATTAATATTATTTTTTATTTCAGTTTATTGTTCCATCACGACCTTCTTGTCTAGACGATTTAGCCAAAAATTATGGTCTTATATCTATGCACGTTTATCTTATAGATAAACCTTGGAAGATTGCTTGTAAGTTTATTGATAACATCATAAATGAAGCCACAGATTGGTTACCAATACGCTGATCAGCAGATGGAAATTCAATAAATCTAATGTAATAAAAATAATATAACTTCATAATGGAACTAAACAGTTTGATTTCTTTCTCCCTTTTGTCAATTATCCGTTCTCAATAATCAATTTTTACATAAATAAAATATAATAAGATCTGAAATGTCATTTCTATTATTTTGAGGAGGTCAAAAGGAAACCGCGCACCCGGCCACGAGGAAGTCCAAACGGTCTTGCTGAAGCAACTCCCCAGAAAAGGCATAGCACATCTCACGAACCTGTACAACTCGTGCTTGCGAATGAGATACTTTCCTGCAATCTGGAAACACGCCATTCTGTTCCCGCTACTAAAACCAGCAAAGTCAGGTAACCAGGAAGACCACTATAGCCCCATTAGCCTTCTACCACACCTAGCAAAGGTCTTTGAGAAAATTATTCTAAATTATCTCAGAGATTTTTGTGAGGAACACTCAGTCGTCCCTTATGAGCAAACTGGCTTCCAAGTTCATCTCAGCTCGGAACATCACCTAATGAAACTACACAAACCGAGGTGTGCAGAGACTTCAATAGAAACCATGCAACAGCTATGATCTCTATAGACTGTACAAAGGCCTTCGGTTCCGTTTTTCACGGCATTTTATGCCGTACGCTCGCGGACCTCGACTGCCCAGAACAACTCTATAGCATTATAGTATCGTTTTTAAACAACCGTAGCCTAGCTCCAGAACAATCTCAGTAACGTGCGATGTTCCACAAGGGGTGGTCCTGTCTCCTCTCCTCTTCTCCATATACACTGCGGACGTCGTGGGGCATAACTACACCATTGCCACAATAGCCGCCTTCGCAGAGGACATCGCAATTTATAGCAGCAGTGCCAGCGCCAAACATGCCCTCAAGCGGGCGGAGAAAACATGCCAGGAGATAGTGAAAAAACTACAACATCTCAACATTCAGGTAAACCCGGCAAAAACAGATTGCGTGGTGTTCGCACTACAGAAAGGGAAGGAAACCAGACTACCTCGCACGCTCCAAGTGGCAAGCTCCGTACTAAGGCCTTCAAACTCTATAGTTTATTATTATCCATTAAAATGGATCGCCTCATGACACTGTCAGATCATTGCTACATGAAGACCAAACAAGTCCGTCTCAGATCATACCGGTTACACCACTTTTTATCATCACCAGTACTCTCACTAAGGCTCAAACTCCAAATTTATAAAAGCATTTTGAGACCAGCATTTCTATACGGTGCTCCACTCTTCACCCATCTCAGAGAAGGGACACAGCGCCATCTACAACACTTCCAGGATACAGTGTTGCGGAAGATTGTGCGGCCAACACCGCTGAAGAAGATGAAGACAGATCAAAACGAGCTCTTCGAACTGTGCGTTCATCCAACGCAGGCACATAAAGTTTTTCGACTCCCTCCAGCACCAAAGAAATCCACTGTTCAGGACCCTTAACCAGCACCCCCTCCGGTGCGTTGGCTACGAACCTGATAAAAACTCAGAAACGGAGTGCCAGCACACGAATTTAGGGAATAAGTTTTTTTTCTTTTAGGTTTAGTTTTAAATTCAAAACTAATGTGTGCCCCAGCACATTATAAAATTCGAAGAACGCCCACTACAATAAAAAATACAAGTCAAAAACTCCTTAAAATGTAGGCCACTACAGAAGAAGGAAACAGTACAGGACCAGAATATATATTCATGATAAAAACCTTAAATGAAATCCAAAAATAGGGGTTATGAAGAAAAAAACAACAAAAAAACATTTCTATTATAGAGTGGCATTCAACTGGTATAAGCCACTACAACACAATACAGACTCTGCACATCACCTTAAAAGTGCACGAGGCAATCAAAGGAATTACATATTTGGATTCAATTACTTATTTCGTCAGGGGGTTACGAAAAAAAAAATTCTATTATAGTATATGAAATTAAAATAGTCTTTTATTTATGCAATTAAATTAAATCATTACAAAATATAATATAAACATTTAAAGAAGATAGA
>NW_027115079.1:214956-230955 GCF_000696795.3 Halyomorpha halys
CTTTCCTATATAGGCCTTCTCTTTCAGGAGTAATAGTCAGCACATCCCGGGGTGACCATTTTTTATTCGATCTCTTTTCCTCACGTTCACAATGCTTCTTCCAATATTATTTTGTCACCCCTGTAATTTCCTCCCCTGAGCTATAGTCAGTGACCATGATTGGCTCCCCCTCCGGTACAAATCACGATGGACCAGGGTAGAGAATACAAAAATGCCTTAATTCAAAATTTACTAGAAAGTTTAGGAATCATATGCCACTAAACAGTTTCAAATAACTCTAATTCTTTAAGAACACTTAATCGGACACATTCTACATTCATTGAACTATTACGGGTCATAAAAGAGGAAAATCCTTCTATTAGGTTACAAACTAATGTAAATATTGCGGTTTCAACGTTTAATGAAACATTAAATAAAAATCTTGAATTAACACCAAATGTAAATTACCTTCGGAAAAATTATTGATCCCGATCGGAATGAACAAATAATTAAGAAAAGTTTTGTACAAAAATATCACGATAAATTAAATGTAATACATAAATTAGCTCATAGACATATTTCGGATGAAAAAGAAAAACGTACCGAACGGTTAAATCAAAATCGAGAAGACCCAACCGAAATACGCGAGGAGGCCTACATAAAACGACGTGTTAGGACAAAAGATGAGAACCTCTACAAGCCAGTCTATACCTTTGTGGATAAAAACAAAATAGTGCATGCACATACTAACAACGTAAGGAGACCTAGAAAGTATCGTGAGAAGACATGTGTTTTGCTTACAGATGATATTGGACCAGTTGTTGATCTGGACACTGCTGATAGTGACTCCGACGGTAGCTTATCAACTAACTGACGTGACACATTCTGGAGGTTTAATGACTTTTAAGCTCGCTGACTCTTTGTCTGGGAAGATTATGACACAGTAATTTATTACTTACATTTCTTTGATTTAATTGACAATATATAAACTATTAAACAGGGTTTAATACATTTCCCAGCTAAAGAATCCATTTATAACATATCACTTAAACAAATTCTGTACTTAAAAGATAAAATCGAATCTTTAGCGTCACATAACAGAAATAAATGAAGACTTATTAATGGTCTCAGTACTGCTATCAAATAGTTAACTGGTAATATGGATGCTTCCATTAAGGAAAGGTATGATAACATTATTGAAAATCTTGAACACAACGAAAATACTATACTAAAGAACTTACAATCGACAAGAAAATGATTTCCAAATTTAATGAAGATAAATGAATTATAAATAATAATAATAAAAAATTGAACGAAGTCATAACACAAACTGACAAAAACAAATACAAAATACACTTAGAAGAACTCTATTCAATTATAAATTATATAACAATTCGAATTGTTGATATAGAAAAATCTCTGGAGATGTGTAGACTTGGTATACCACACGCTGATATTATTAAACATACACATTTACAAAAAAATTTATAAGTAAAGATTTGGAAACCTTATGATTAACTAGCAAAATCCACTGTGCTATAAGAAATGGTACAATTCACTATATTCTATCAATCCCAAAAAAAAGTAGAAAACTTTCACCATTTTACTTGTTATCAGCTCCATCAGTACACCAAAACAATCTTGTAACAACAGTTGTACCCAGTCACTACAAAGTCATTAGAATTGGATAGCTTATCATGGGATCATCATATGTATATACCTGCAATATTGCAAATAATTTTCTCAATTATTGTGCTTTACTTATTCTTGTATCATATATACCTCAAGTATTCTCAACTTAGGAAAGTCTTTAGCATCAACAAACCAACAGCAGAAGTTCCACAGTCACAGCCCTTCAACCCTTGGGCACATTCTCATCCAGTCATTCGGTAGGAAGCTTCATTCTTCGGATGGGAGGAGATATCCCCGGATCACCATCAAATTTAATGTAGCATCAGCACTAATCCCTCATCACTATTTATATATATTATATATAGCCTAGCTAGCATTAGAGTACGTGTCATTAGCTCAGTAGTACTTGTTATGTAAACATTCTTGTGTGTATTATACCTATAAAGTTTTTTTTTGTGTATACTGAGCCGTATTTTGCGAAATATTTCTATTGTAGCTGGTATTAAATTCCATCAACCACGAATCGTTGAGGAAATAATACTCCTTCAAAAGATATAGTATGAACGAAACATTTTGAAACCTGTATAACTGAATTGTGAACTACGCAATGTCCATATTTACAATGTCATAGTTTACATTTCACATCCCAGTCAAACAAGTGAAGATCCAGCAATTACCTGTTAAACATTAATAAATTCATTTTATTCAGAATATTCTGAATAATAATGTCAAATAAACAGTTTTCTTAATACTACTCAAACATTTCATTGGCAATTGACAAACGAAGAGTGGTAGGGGAACTACTTCTTATACTGCGATATGCCTCGCTGACACCTTGCTCAATACCGCCATGATGGTGAAGACACTGTGTAAGGTAAGTGTTTTTTGTTTATAAATGGATCTTATGATATTGTTTTGACTAATTATGGACAAATGATAATAGTTTAAAATTAAATAATGTTTTATTTTTATTGTACATTTTCCGATAAATGAAGTTAAGTTTTACGTATAATTAGTTCAAATCAGTAAAAACAATAATAATTTAGATTGGTATTATAAAATTTTAACATTATTCCAAATATATAAAGCAAATGATATGGATAAGACAATTTTATGGTACAAATAAATTTATTGTTCAAATAAACTTTATTAATAATTTTATTGTACAAATAAATTTAAATTATAAATAATTTTTAATATTATAGATTATTTTGTTATTTCACTTTACGTCTGAAATATCGTGCGAGAAAAATATATTTCTTTGTTTCAACAATTAATAATATTGATCATATACATAGCCTTGTATTATTTTATCAACTGAAATCACGAAACTTTGTTTTTGCATATATCAACAATATTATTAAATTTGCTATCATCATAATTATTAGTAAAATACAAATATAAATTAAATCTCAATGATCGTAGGTCCTAGCACTGGTGTGCTTCATCCATGTGTGTACGGGTGCTAAGAAGTGGGATGACCTTAGTGGTAAGCTTCATTGATACAATTTAAAACCAACATTTATGAATGAATAACTGTTTATTTTATTTAAATTTTTATTTTCATTACTTTTACAGATGTGTAAAACCACTACACATTGGAAAATTACTTTATAAGTTATGACCAGGGATAATTATATGCTAGTTCAATTAATTGTTTTAACTTTTTATCATGGTTATTTTTTATATTTTTCCTTTCTCTTTTTTATTGTGGTTTCATTGATGATGTAGATATAAATTAATTAAATTATAAAATGTATTCAAGTATTATTATTTACAGTTATTATTTCCATAATGAGTCAATGTAAAGTTATGATCAACTATACTCGTGTGGGTGAAACAAAGTTATTTATATCTGTATGATTTGTACAATCATTAACTATAAGTTTAATTCAATAATTATGTAAATCTATTAATTTACCAATACATGTCTAGTTTGTCCACTCAAATGAAATACCTTATAATGAAATTTAATACAATCATTGTTTGCTTTATCTTTCGTAATATTGGCCTAATGTATATTTATTATTTTATTTTTTTGAAATACTTAAATCATTTCAAAATAGCATTTGGATTGTAATATGTTTGTTAATAGGAAATTAATAAAAATTCAACAGGTAATTGTAGAAATATTTGGAAAATAATTCTGAAATATGAATAAATTTTGAATAATAAGCAAATAAAGATTTGATTTCTTTCTTAAGGTTTTATCAGTTTTTTCTCTAGGATTCAGTCTACAGATGAAAATTAAGGGCTATAAGGAAAAGGCTTTAGGCAAATTTCATCTCATTCTCTAGAACTCATTTGTCTACTATAAAATTGTCAAAAGAAGGTGAAAAAATGTTCAGCTATTGCTCCTAACATCAATTTTTCACATAGGCATCAGAAATCCAAACCCTACAAAACAACAAAATTTTGTGAAAATTCAATGATCCAATATTTTTTATTAATTTATTAAATAAAGATATTATGATTATGCTTTATCTTGCACCTGGCGCAGAGCCTTGCTTTATAGTATACGAATACAAAGAAAAATTAGCCAAGACATTGATGATAAAGTATAATACATAAAATGTGATAGAAACAAAAAAAAATACGTCCATTTAAATATGAAGTTTACGTTGTGATTGATTTACGACTAATTACAACTCTGAAAAAAACAAATGATAAAATTCATGAAAAATTATAATAGCATTCTAATATTATGTTTTACTAATGCTATAATATTACTGCATTGGGTATTGTATTGATACTCAAGGAAAAAAGCTTGAAGGTTAGTGGAGACATTGTTCAATTTAAACTTAAACAAATTTCTTCAAGAACTTCTGGTTACCCGTCCATAAAATCAATTTCAACGGCTCGTTCTGCAGTTTTTATTCGCAAATAACAAAGCATTAACATTGAAACGAAATGATTAATTACGTAATTTTAGTGATTATCCTTTTTCTGCATATTTATATTCACTGCAGAAATATGTAGAAAAAGGATAATTTTCAGAAAAAGTAATATGCAGAAACATAAAGTATCAGGAATTAAAAAAACATAGAAATAGTCAGGAAACTATTTAGAACTATATACATTTTTTTAACTACACTGAAATATTTATGCAGGAAATATATATTATATATATTTACTGCATAAATATTTCAGTGTAGTTAAAAAAAAGGTATATAGTTCTAAATATATATATATTTCTAATAACCAATAATTTCAGTTCGATTTGACCTCCTCAAAATATTGGGCTTTCACCGCGTACCTACAACCACCACTGATCGTAAGATTAAAGACTACGTTAAGGTCCAACCAGAAGAAGGGTTTAACCTACCCGTCGACATCTACTGCTACCCCAACGATCCTAGGGCATGCTTCTTGTACGACAGGAAGGGAAACATAGTTGGAATCCAAACCTCAGTAAGTGTAAACATATAATTTATTAGTCATAAAATTTACAATATATAAATTAAAATCATTAAATTCTGGATAAATAATAAGATACTTGGGTTTTAAAATGCGTATCTATATCCCATAAATTAAAGAAAGATAATTTTTTATTTAAATTTCAGTTCTTAAAAAAGGACGTGGCCAATGTGGATCCCTCAGATTACGATTACCAAGCTCTTTTGCACACTTACAAAGAGACCAATTTCTTCGAAATCCCAGCTTACAGTTTCAGAGCCTACATAACCAATCCAGGTAACTTTATTTATTAATGGACAATATATTCCAATCGGTGTATGACACTTCCTAACTAAATTGGTCCAGCTTGACTTTTTTTTAAGTAATGTCTGAAAATCAAATATGCTAAACACTCATTGCTATCTTTAAAAATTAAATTCAAATTGCTAGTTTAATTAATTAAATGTAACTCCATTGCAATATATGTTAAATACATTACATTAATACATAATTAAAACTTTATAGAAGAAACAAACAGCCAGTTCTATTGCTATTATTTATACTTAACAATATTTTATTATTTAAAGCCTCTCCAAAAACTCATATAAGGTGGAGTTCCTTCAAAATTGATAGTGGGTAATAAATAAATAATTTCAAGAATAGTTTGTGTTTAAATATTTGAACATTATGCATATATATACTTAAGTCTATATAAAACATTACTATTCATATAAAAATATATTCTATACACTATGAAATATTTATCACTAATATCTCATTTTATTTGTTTTTTACTAAAAAAGAAAAACTTACTGAAGATGGCCGTGTAGCCAATGGGGAAATTGGAGATGGTCTCTGGGTTTACATTAAAGGCGAACTCATTGAAATCCCAAGAAAAATGCCGGAAGGAGATAGGTTTGGTGACTTTTACAAGCAAGGATGCTTAAGATCTATGGGTGAGATTTAATAAAATCCTTTTTACTTGTTTGTAAGAAATATGAGTAACTATTTCAGTAACAAGTGAGTATATAAAAACAAAATAGTAAACCGAATGACATTATGAATGAAATTGTGTTTTAGGTAAACATTTCTTCTACAATGTATATAAAGATTTGGGCACATGCAAGGAGCTTTTCGCTCTTTTTCCACTTTACGAAGATGGAAACCTTGTTGGATATGGCTTGGCAACACCAGGGAAAGGAACTGCTGGTAAAAAGAGGGACTGGTACGAACACCCACCAAAGCTAGCATTAAGTGTAAGTAACAAATGTAACATCTAGTCATAGAATTTATGATAGTACTGCATGAGATATGAATAAAGATAATTATCAGGAGTTTTTAATTTCTAAAAAGTATTGGGATGCATTTATATAAATAATATATAATGTTTTATATATATATATATATATATTTTTATATTGAAACATTCAATTCACCACTGTAGAGAGAAACATTTCTTACAATTTTTTTAAGCAATATAAGCCCTGTTTTAATTAAAATTTAAACTTAAAATTTACACATCAGATAAAGATATTGGCCTTTTGTTTTCGAAACTACTGCTCTTTATTGTTTAGTTTCATTTTTTAATTGAATTAAACTCAAAAATAATTCATTTAACATTTTTTTTAATATCTTTATTGAAATATACAACTGTATATTACATAATACATTTAGTAAATATGATCTTAGTTAAAATTAAGTGTTACAGCGTGTAGAGCTGCTACCTATTGGTAACACTCTAATGACATTTTACATTAGTTGGTCTCATGACCATCTTCTTTTCAGGCGTCTCGGAGGACTTTCAGAAATGTAAGAGGATGC
This sequence comes from Halyomorpha halys, assembly GCF_000696795.3. Taxonomy (NCBI): domain Eukaryota; kingdom Metazoa; phylum Arthropoda; class Insecta; order Hemiptera; family Pentatomidae; genus Halyomorpha; species Halyomorpha halys. The sequence goes on from NW_027115079.1 coordinate 221,785, forward strand.
AAGGTTAGAAACCAGGGGGTTTGTAAGGTTAGGGAGTTTATCATGGAAGGATGATATCTGGTTCGGGCTAGATCGATTACATAGGGAACATGAAGGTCTTTATGTATGATTTTATTTGTGACAAAGTAAGGAGCATTGAGGATTTTACGAAGGATTTTGGATTTTAAGGATTAAATACGATAGAAATTCGAAGGTTTAGTGGAGCCCCAAAGCTCAACTCCATCCAGATTGGCCTTATTACAGTCATGTAAATCAGTCTTTTGTAATGTGTTGGAAGTTTAGACCGTTTGTCTAGTATGTGCTGTAATAGTCGAAATTGATGTGCAGTTCCCTGTCTTTTCAGTCTCGTGTGAGGATTCCAGGTTAATGGTTTGTCCAAATGTAGCCCAAGGTAGCGGATCTATTCGACAGGAGTAAGCGTAACATTATTAAATGAAACTGTAGGGCAGTCGGTAGGTTTACGACGAAGGGTAAAGGTGATTTGATGGGATTTGTTGCAATTTATCTTAATCTTCCAATTACGACACCATTCTTTGAGGGCTGTGGTATGGGATTGGAGGGTTTGGGATGCAATTAATGTGTTATTATTAACACATGTATCTTCGGCATATGTGGTGAGGATAGTGTAGGATTGGTTGGAATGTCAACTGTATAGACGGTGTAGAGGATGGGACCAAGGATACTTACTACCTTGTGGAACACCAGCGGACTGAGAATAGAGGGATGAACAGGAACTATTGTGGTTTACTTGCAATAATCTATCAATGAGGAAGGAACGAATAATGAGAAAGTATGTAGGAGGTAGGAATTTACGGAGTTTGTAAAGCAGTCCCGGGTGCCAGACCTGATCAAAAGCCTGTTCTACATCGAAAAAGACTCCCGTGCAGTACATTCCGCGATCCAAAGAAGACGAACAAAATTTTAATTAATTTTTTTTAATTTGCCTAATCGTTATGGATGCCGTCATTTATAACGTTCTTAAAATTTTAAGTAATTAGTTCCTAAATCAATTAATATTTTAAAAAATAATGTTAATATCTGAAAATACTTGCAAAGGAAAAACATTTTTTTATGTACATATAGCTGCACTATTTTTGAATTAAAAATTAACGAAAGAGGATCATTAAGTAATTGGTCTGACAATCTTCATAACTTTTCGGAAAGAGGGGATATTTTTACATTTTATATGAACTCACCAGTTATTATTTATTTATCAAATCTCGATAGAGCTGCGTCTCGAGTTTCCCTTAACTCTTCAGTCCTATTTAAAAGGCAATGTGTCAAAAAAGTATTGTATATTATTTATTGTTCTATATTAATCATTGATATTATTCAGAATAATTATAAAATTAAATTGAAATAATTAATATTTTTTGGTAAAAATATGTACATAAAACATTTGTATTGTCTTATCTATAAACAGTATTAATAATATAATACCAAATATATTAGATTGTTGACTTAGTAATGAATTATTTTTTATTAAATTCTAGATTAAATTACAGTACATTATTGACTGTCTATATAATTTCAATTATATCTTATTATTTATTTATTTAAATACTATGTACAATTACTAGATAAGCATTATTTATTTTTTAAAAATGTATCTTTTTCTATAGTTAACATAAAAATTGGTATTTTTTCGGTAGCTTGATTATGATTTTTTGTTCCATAGAAACTATGAAATAATATCTTATTCTTCCAGATTATCACACCCAACAGACCAAAATGCTTGGACAATATGGTGGACAAATATGGCCTGACATCCATGCACGTCTACTTCGTGAAAAGACCCTGGGACATCTCGTGCAACTGTTTTGATAAGCTTATCAACGTTCTTACAGATTGGATTCCAATTTAAAAATTATGAAATTGAATTTATTTTTTGTATTAAAATGAATTAAACTGAACAGTACAAAGAAAGAAATAGTTTATTATTGTTTGTTATACATTTAATCTAAGGCCATGTACAAGGACTAAAAACGTTAATTTAAATATTCATGGATTCTATAATGTTTAAGAGATAAATATGTTATAAAAGAAAATTAGCTAAAAACAGTTGTTATTCTGTGTAAAACACGACAAGCGCCTATTCTATGGTACAGTTATTTTACCTACAGGATGTACATTAATTTATTCCCCCATACCGAAGTGCACTAGTGATAATTAAAGCATTAAATTCGAAAAGTATAAAAAAACTAGTAAAAGTACGCTAAACAACCATTAAAATACCATCAAATGACGTGTTGTAATTGATTTGTTAATAGTTATAGTTTTGTTATAGTTAATAATTGACTTGACATATTTATAAATTTTTAAAAAAATTAAATTTAAATAGGAAAATTTTTCACATCTAATATTTTTTCTTGTAAAGAGATATAAATAAATAAAAAACATAATATAAAATAAAAATAGATATACATTTAAAAACATTTATTCAACTCAAGAAGTAAATTGTGATAGTTGAAGGGGTAGGAGAAGTTCGTTAATATTTTCAATGTAAGATTTGAATGACATTATAAAAGATTTGAATATTGATTTTATATTTTATTAAAAACATGTAATAATTATTAAATGCACTAAAGCACTTCTCCACTTCCCTGTCGTTTGACACTTAGTAGCTCAATCCTCTTATTCTCGGACATATCTCAATCTCCGCCCACTCCGGCACGTACATTGCGAGGAACCGAAGGAATCTGTCTTAAAGGCTCTATCAAGACCTAAGACAATCAAGTAAACGCTTGAGGGTTGAGAACTTAAATAAGGAATATTCAGCAACGTTCCAAATGCCTGTTCAAATGTCAGTCGTTGTAGGGACTTGTGTCTATGTGTCTATGTCTAATCACCTCCTTGCATAACCGTTGGTCTAGTAACACTACTTCCTTACAAAGTACTGAACCCCCGACCCTTCATGGGTTGTAGCGGTACAGATGTGTCTATGTCTAACACATTTCTTCTCAGTGAGCCGTTTTCAAAAATGATGGAGTTCCTAATGTTCTATACATATTGTATAATAATCATCTGATTTACTTTCCCAAAGTCGCATTCTTTCCTTGGACATTATCCGTCTACCAGCATATACATATCTGTAGATGAATATGTGTATGCATAATTATTATAAAAAGTAAAGAGTTTAAAACTATGATTAATGTACGCGTAAATTAATGGTTGAAATGATTAGTGCAACATTATTCATTCAGTTAACCTATTTGTATGAGCACGTCATTGAAGGTAGATGGGGATTTTTGTAGCTCACTGAAGTAACTCTAAAACCATAGGGTGCTTTATACCAAAAGTATCGAATTCAACCCAAGAGAGCATTGTGAACCTTAATATAGGAAAGCAAGAATTACTAAAATCTCTACGAAATTTAACATGTCTCAACAACCAAACACAGGAATAAGAGCAAGAAGTATATAAGTCATTGAGTACTATTGATGAAAAGTTTTTACACTAAGCCAGTTATATTTATTTATAAGGTTTAGAGAATCGGCCGGAAAACATCTGGGAAAGAATTAAAGAATGAATCGAAGCTTCTTCTATAGAACAGATTAGAAGAATAAAACCAACGGATATCCACAAAGGATTGATCCTACTTGGTTCGCGACGGACACCTGATGGGTCTACCACAACTCTATTGCAATCCTAAAGACAATAGAAGTCCTGAGGAAAATTTTAGCAGAAGAAAAAAAGAAAAGCAACCTGTTTAAATAGATAATAATGTGCTACTTTTCTAGTAATACATTTTTCTAGGTTGGGTGGGGGTAAAAATCGGATAAATTAAATCCGACAACCGCATTTATATTCAATATTTACCGCATTATATATTTATGTATTTATAATATGTAATTAAACTATGTATTTCAATAGGAACCGACCAATTGTTAATAAAAATATATTAAAACATATTAATCTAAATCAAAAGCTATAGTACTACAGAATCCCTTCCATGGTATGCTAGATGTAATACTCAATCATTAGATATATTTTCCAAAATAAACGTGTTCATAAATTTACTTAGCTATGGTAATAAAGTGGCATGCAGAGTATTTAAACCATCAAATCACGCTGAGACTAATACAAGGTTTATTACATGTATTTACACATGATAATATCTTATCTTATCAGAGAGCTCATGAATCTTTGTGAATACTGGAATTATTTACCAAAATTTACTATTAAAGTTTAATTTAAATTACAGTGTAGGACTATCACTCATCTGTGTATTGGATTTATTTTCCTTCTATCGATGGAAGGAAGAATTCTAGTGTTTTGTTAGCCTAGCTGTTCCACTCTGAAGCCTAGCTGTTCGACTCTGAGGCCTAGCTGTTCCACTCTGAGGCCTAGCTATTCCACTCTGAGGCCTAGATGTTCCACTCTGAGGCCTAACTGTTCCACTCTGAGGCATAGCTGGTCCACAACTCCGGATGCCTTCTATCTCTCAAGTCTGCTCTGTTTTAGAACTAAGCTCTCGGAAATGCCATCATACTAAGAATCAAATGCCACCATATCTGGAAGTCGGTTGCCACCATACCTTCCCGGCAGGTTTTAATGTTTAATGAGAGCTCGTTGCAAACTGAGGTACCTGAGTTTGCAGCTTGAGCGACCACCGGCTAGGTAGGCTCCCAATGCTGGATTTTCCTACCTTGAATGTAATGACTTATTTTTAATATTTCCTATATATATATATCTATTTTTAAACTAAATTCATTTTTCATTCCACTATTTTCAATAAATTGCAAGTGTAAACTAGTTTGATTGTAGCAGCTAGGTTAAAATAAAGGCCTATCAATTTTATGCAGCGAAAAAACCCAGAATAAGCTATATAGCTTGCAATAAAAAACTATAAACTATGCAAAAAAAATCCACAGCTTAAAATCGTTTAATATATAAAAAATTCTGAATAAAGAAATAATTAGAAGAAGTGTACAAAAGTAAAACGAAAAATGATTAAAATTTATTTATTTTTTAAACTAAAATATGTAAATAGTCATTCACATTTAATATTTTATTAATGTCTTCTAAAAAAAATTAATCCAAACGAAAAATTTTGAAACAACTGAATTATGAATTACAGAATACCTATATTTATAGACTGATACACATAGGATTTCTCCAATCCACTAATGGCTAATTTTATTTAGATTATTCTGAATTATAATGTCGAATAAGCAATCATTGCCATACTATTCAAACATACCAGAAACAATTGACAAAACATGACAAACGGAAAATAGTAGGGGAAACTACTTCTTATACTGCGTATGGCAATCGGTCCATTCACTCAAAAACGCGATGGTAGTGAATACACTGTGTAAGGTGAGTCTATTTTGTTCATATAGGGTTCTTATGATATGTAATTTTCCTAATTATACAACCCAACAGTTGCCAGGAAACAAATAGATGGAAATAGATAAATTTTTGTTTCTTGCGATTAGTGAAGTTAAGTTTTTCTTGGAACAGGTTCAAATTATTCTTAACAATGTGTATGTATATATATATATATATACATATAAACCTAAAAAAAATATGCTCTAAAACCTCTTTTGACGAAAAAATAATACCCGAAATAATACATAATTATTAAAACTTAGTCCCTCACTTTTTTATTATCTTTAATACATTCCATTCTTTATAAATTAATTCTAAAAACATTCTGAAAGTATAAATTTCTTAGCTTATTCACACTATGATGTCAGCCAACATTAGTTATCACAATATTACAGGATACAATGCCTTTGTCAAATTTTATTATTAGTCAATAAACTATAAAACTTCTTAAATTAGGGAACAGTATTGACTAGAATAAAATTGAAAATATTATGAGGATATAGCCAACCTGAGATCTTGAGGTAGGTTACACAATGAATTGTTGATATAATGACCAAGTCAAATGACATTGTAAACTAAATAATTATAATGTGTGAAAATGTGATAACAGTTGATAATCTAGCACATTATGATTAAAATTAATTTTTTATTGCATATTGTTCCCTATTTTCAGAAGTTTTATATGTTATTAACAATTGATCAAATTTGACAAAGGCATAATAGTGTTATAACCAATGTTGGCTGTGATAGTGAGAATAAGGTAGGAAATTTTTGTTTTAGAATAATGTATTATGAATAGAATGTAATTAAAAAAATTTAGTTGATTGATCCTTGAGAATGGCCTAATGGGTGAAAGGTAGGAGTTCAAGGAAAAGTGTGAGTCTGAACGAATCTTTTAGTTGTAACTGATAATATTTAGATATTTTTAAATATATAGATGTCATTTTAGTCTTTAGTAATAGCTAAAACTGTTTATAATACGAAAAACGTAGTGAAATTGTTTTGATCTATTGTACTAACATGAAATTTTAACTACTGCAAAGAATTTAACAAATCAATCGATAAAATTAAATGAGAATATATTTTTATGAAATATTTAACACAAACTTTCTTCATGTAAAATCATCAATTATTTGAAGCAAGAATTTATAAATAGGTCAAAACCCAATACGATAATGAGTTGGAATGGAATCATGTTGGTTCAATAGAACAGTATCAGAATCAATTCAGCACATCACTTCAGACTGTTATTTTAAGTATATCTGCATAGGCACTATGACTGAAATTGTACATCAAGAATTGGCCATGAAATCTTAAGCTTTTGATGTGATCAGGATTTATTGAAAGTTCAGGTAAAACGAGGTCATTGACAGACGGCACCTCAAGCTGTATTGGGATCATAAATAATTACAGTGTTGGTTACAACCAGCCTGAAATTTTTCTTATCTCTAAGGAACAAAAGTATGGAAATATCATAGAAATGGGAGTATCACCGGTTGACGATATTTTTAAGGTTGCTGCAGAAAAAAAACTAAAGAACGTAAATAAAAGGATCTAGGTGAAGCATTTATATAAACTTGAAAAAGTTAGAGTACTGTCGTTGACCATCTCAGCTAAGGGGCCTTGATTGCTGAGGTAGCATTGAATTTTGTTATGAACCAGGATCATTCTTTAAGTACCTTCGATCTAATGCAGTCTTACCTGAGACTGAGACTGAGAGTGGAGTCAAGAAATTCATACGAAAAAAATCTTTCCTAGCTTCACCCTAGCCAAGGGCAAGGTAGGTTCTCTTTTCCGCAAAAGCCGAGTATAATTTATAAATAATAATATATAAAACAAAGAGATAGAAGCACTAACTGAAAGTGTAGTATAACTTAAAAAAAAGTTTAATCACAAATTATTTTAAAATCATTCATAATAGAAATCAAACAAATAAAAATGACAAAGGTGATGTAAAAAATTTTAAAATAAATCCAATAGAGAAACTAAATATATTACTAAGATGACACAGCTAACATAAAAAAAAGTGTTTGAAAACATGATTAAATAAATATATAAAATTTGAATTATATGCTGATAAAGAACTGGGTAAATCACATTATATAGTCATCTGGATAATGCAGTGAAAGATAAACATAATAAAAAAGATATGAAATGCAAAATTAATATTAAGGAGCACAAAAATAACTATAATGTCATGGAAATATCTCAAAACATATTCAATATGATTATTCAGCACAAAATTAACAACAATCCAACTAAGCCCAACGAGGATAAAGCCTTGGTTGATAGTATACATTCAGACATCAAGACCTCTTGACAGCACTTCGATATGAAGAGTTTAATCAAAATTTCTAGAGCCGTTCAGAGAGAATTGTATAAAAAGTGAACAATTGGTGACATGAAGTGGCACTTTTAACAAAAGGACTTCTGCAAAAACATAATTATAACATTCCATGCGAATGACTAGCTTATATACTTAATTTAAGTTCCTTTAAATTGTTGTTAATAGCTATACTGTTCATATAGACACATAGCCACAATTTTGCTAGATATATATATTTGGACTCAATATATTTCAACGCGTGTATTTCCATTGCAATCTTAAACTTTTTCATGACCACAATACGTTTCCTTCATGTGTAGTTGATTGAAATAAAAATATTAATGAAATTGTAATTTTAAATCGAATATTAAAAAAAATGTGTAGTCATTAATTAAAGTTAATATTTAATAATGACCAGAATATCTGGATCAAATAAATATTAATAATAGCGTGAATGAAATAAAGATGAATACCATCATCGAAACATTAAATCAGTCATGTTCATCAACATTATGTCAGATAAGTAGTTTCTTGTAGTAGAGGAATGAGTAACAAGGTGTTAGTAAAAAAAGTGAATATATTTTTATCAGTCTAAAATCAAAATAATATACATAATTGACAGGGAATAATTGATAATATGAAACAAGATTTAAAGTAATGACGAAATGTCAGATAACATATATTTATTTTTGTTCTAATAATGTTCAATGCTAATTCAAAGTCATGCCTATTATTAACTTACTGGGATTTTTATCATAAACTTAAAGTTTTAACGTAATTTAGTTAATTAAGATGGATGACGTTAAACTTGTTTTAATGAGTAATAAATTGTAAACAGTGGATTGAATTGTGGAATAAAATTGAAAAGTTATCAAAGTAGGTTAATGTAAAATTTGTGAAGAAGGAAGTAGAAAAAATAATAATACTAAAATAAACTAAATCAAATCTCAATAATTTCGTAGGTTCTAGCACTGGTGTGCTTCATCCATGTGTGTGCGGGTGCCAAGAAGTGGGATGAGCTTAGTGGTAAGTTGTATGAAACCTTATTAAAGACTAAAATTTTGGAATTACCTAGTTGATCTTAGGGGCTCTAGTAAATCATCGAATTCCTTTCGTATCCAATCCTTATAATCCAAAATGATTTGTAAAACCCTCAATGCTCCCTGCTTTGTCAAAAATAATACTATCCATAAAGACCGGAATGTTCCACATGTTACAAATCTTGTCCAAGTCAAAATTCTAACATTGTTATTTTTCTTCAATTCCTGATAATCCTTTGAGGCGCCAGAGAACAAGATGGCTTGAGATATTCTAATGTAGACATGTTATTGGAGGTATTATCAATGGAAAATATCTCTGAAAATCGTTCATGTTATTATTGCTTATCTTATTCACTTGTTGTATTTTTCGCTTAAATACAGTTGTCAGATCACCTTCACTCTCCGTCGTAAACCTCTGCCCTCCTGTCCTACAGTATCCTTTCTAGATATACCACTAACGCCTGTTGAACA
>NW_027115079.1:231625-236816 GCF_000696795.3 Halyomorpha halys
AAAAAAAATAGAAATATGACAATAAAGAAATAGAAAGTGATCACTGTCGATGAATGAGATTAGTTTGTTCTTTTATATCTATACATTTATGAGATGATAAAATATACTATATTAATACATATATGAGGTTGCCGAGAGAGTTATGGGATTTGCAAGAGATGATCAAAGTTGAAAGCAGCATGAGGCGTTTTCAATACTTGCATAGGTGACCACTTCACCATAAAAGCTAAAGCCACACGTCTCCCATCTTCTTTCCCCCGGTGCGTGATGTCCGTTAGCTTACTTGCGACAACTCACACCGAGCGTAGAAATAATTTTACTCCGGTTATTTTAATCCTGAATTGCGTCTTATCCTTCCAGGATGTCATGGATGGTCAACTTTGTTTTTCAATTTATAGAAATTAATGTTCTCGTGCTCCTGCTGATTCTGAACAGGTATAATCTGTGGATAAATATAGACACAGTCGTGAAACCAGAATAAGCCAGTTGGAAGGACGCTCCCGAACTGTCCAAAAAGTTATAAAAGTATAAAAACCATGATTCTTAGCAACTCGAGGTTTGGTTCACCCTCTCCAGACTGTTTTTGCTTCTTGCATACCAGACTTCCTAAAGAGAAAATCCAAATTTGAGACCATTTATTGAGGCTTCATCCTTTATTTTAAAAAACAATAATAAATGTTAAAATGAAAAAATGTGAAAATGGACAGACCTGTTTTTGTAATTATACGGCTCAACACAATCTTTGTTTAACAACTTTTGTTCTTCTATTTTATAAGAAAAATGGATCACAGGATTTAATAATACACAGATCAAGGGATAATAAAGTTTAACTATGTTTAACTCTGTGGGAGAATAAAAGTATTTTTTTATATCTGCGTATTGGAAAATAAGAAATTTAAGAGAAAAACGGCAAAAGAAAATGGTGTAGTCTGAAACGATCAATACAACAAGATTGCACTTATAATCTAATAATTATAAATAAGTTATTAACTTTGAAATGTGAATATTACGGGTGATTAAAAGAATATATTAAGGTTAAGTATAGTTAAATTATGTATGCTATTTCGAACCATTTCACTTCACTTGACCAATCTGAAACTAATCTTACAACATTGAACGCATAGTCCGCTTCACAGCTTCTTAATATAAACGAAAATGACTTTAGTAAAAACTAGACTTTAGAAAATAGTAAAATAACAAACTTTTTTTTGACTTTGCAGATAAAGTTCGACATCAAACAAGTAGAGAAATACTTGAATCAGTTAATTCGAAGGAATCATTTACTCATTGAATAGCAAATAGGATTACAATATACAATCGTCCCAATTATGCACCCATTTATTAAAAATAAATATTTTTATTATAGGATGATACTAATAACAATTCTTTTAAGTTAGTTTTTACTTTAAAACTTTAAAAAATTTAATTTTCAGTCCGATTTGACATTCTCAAATCAAGAGGTTTCCATCGCATCCCTAAAACTATCAGTGACCCTTTGATACAGAACTACATACAGGTGGAACCAGAAAAAGATTTCAAACTACCAGTCAACTTCTATTGCTACCCGGATGACCCTAGGGCTTGCTTCATGTTCGACAAAAAGGGAAACGTAGTTGGTTTCCAAACTTCAGTAAGCGAAAAATATATTTTACTTGTGATAAGATAATGAAAGTTTTGAAAATATATACGTATTTACATTATTAAATAATGGTTAGTTAATAACAGAGTTGGTTTTGAAAATTTATATTAATGATTGGTAAATTTAATATAAATTTCAGTTCTTGAAAAAGGATGTGGCTAACGTGGATCCCTCTGATTACGATTACCAAGCCGTTTTGCACACTTACAAAGAGACCAATTTCTTTGGAATTCCAGCTTACAGTTTCAGAGCTTACATAACCAATCCAGGTAACTTCATTTCTTAAGCAACTATAAGTTTCTACCATGAATAGATTATGTAGATAAATAGTTGCAAAAAGGATTAATATTTTTTTAAAAATAATTATGTCTGAAAATCATCAAGGAATTTACTAAACTCACTCTAAGTTCTTAAAAACATTCAGCTTTTACTTAAAAGTACCTCTATTAAAATTTATGACTAAGACATATTATAACATTATTGAGAAAACAAATTTCTTAACAAGCTTTATTATTTGAAAACTGTTTGTATAATCTTTCACGCAGCCTTGAAATTTGAAACTAAAAATTAAATGTTGGAAGAAATTAATTGGAATACAAATTACGTATTAACTGCATGAAGTATATTGTAGGAAGATAGTCCGGCTGGCTGTCAATGAAGGTATAAAAAAATAAAAGAAAACTACTTATTATTAGAGAAGTTTGTCGGGGGGTGCGGTCAGCAAAGAACAACATAAATAAACAAAACCATATTTATTTATTTTATGTCGACGTTTCGACCTGAATTTCAGGTCTTCATCAGGGGCATGACGTAGAACTCAGTTACAGTTATTACCTTCTACGCCATAACCCCTGATGAAGACCTAAAATTCAGGTCGAAACGTCGGCATAAAATAAATAAATATGGTTTTGTTTATTTATGTTGATCTTTGCTGACCGTTATGTTGTTCTTTGCTGACCGTACCCCCCGACAAACTTCTCCAATCATTAATCTACGGTCAACTATCTACACCTCATTAAAAAACTATTTATTGTTAACCATCGTTTCGTCCCATTTTGCAGGGCTTCGTCAGCGCTAGATGGAAAAACAGATACAAACATTGAAAAACATTAAAATAAATATACAGAGAAAATACGATAGTAAATAAATAATTTGTTTATAAATTATATAAAAGAAACAATAATAATAATTTAACGACGAATACATATAGGAGGACTAAAACTAGTGACTAATAGATACAAGTATGATAGAATTCTAAATACAGAACTAGAGTAAAAAAAATATTCGTTAGAATTAGTTGTAAATAAAGTATAAAGTTGAGGCATAGTAGAAAATAAAAGGAAACATTAGCAATTAATAGTAACAACTTATTAATAAAAATAACAAATAAACATTATTTATTTGTTATTTTTATTCATTTCCCTAATTTTTCCTTTTACTTGCCACTTTGTATTTCCGCGTTCACGTTATCTGGTAATATTTTTATGCTTTTTTAGTATTGTTAATATAGTTGTAGACTACAACTACATTAACAAATCTAAAAACTGAAACTTCTAAAAAAAGACGTTAACTTACTATACATTGTTAACTTTAACAAGTTAACTTACTAAAGTATAAATGCTGAATGAAGCCTTTGGTAGTTAAAGGAAGGGCTGTTAGTGGCCAAAGTAGAAGAGACGTCTCCTCAGTAACCACGAAACTGGCACCGATTTGAATTCAAATAGGAGAGAGTCAACATTCATTTCGTGGCGGTCCCAAAAACTGAAAACCTGAACATCCCTCCATAGTTAGAATAAGTTGGTTACTTGTAAATAACACTTACTTATTTGGTTACTTGTATGTCAGAAATTATTTCAATTTCAGAGGATAATGTTGCTAAAGGAATAGTTTCTATGTAAACAAGTCATCGTTACACATATCAATATAATAATTTATCACTATTAATATTTTGACATGTTTTTTATGTTTTTATGAAAGTATTACTTTTTGTCCAAGATCATAGTAGATTTACCGATAAACAAGACATTAAAAAAATAAAAAATAAAATTTATTGATCTATACATAATAAAATATTTATCATTGTTCATTATTTATCATATCTTTTTTCTTTGTAAAAAGAAAAACTGACAGAAGAAGGTCGTGCGGTCAATGACGAAATCGGAGATGGCCTCTGGGTTTACATTAAAGGTGAACTAATTGAAATCCCAAGAAAAATGCCGGAAGGAGATAGGTTTGGTGACTTCTACAAGCAAGGATGCTTGAGATCTATGGGTGAGTTTTTAAAAAATGATTTCTCTGTTTAATTATTAGTAAAAAATGTTAGTAAGTACTCTAATAACCTCTAAAAAGTGAGTTAATATTGAATATTTACATTGTGGATGAAATTGGGTCATAGGTCGACACTTTTTCTACAAGGTAGACAAAAACATAAAGGATTGTAAAGAAAACTTCGCATTTTTTCCACTTTACGAAGACGGAGAACTTGTAGGATGCGGTTTGGCCACACCAGGAAAAGGAACTGCTGGTAAAAAGAGGGATTGGTATGAATATCCACCAAAGCTAGCTCTAAGTGTAAGTAGTAAATATCAAGTTATAGGATTAATGTTAGTATTAAGCATGATGATATTGGATATAATAAGAGATTTTAATTTTAACAAGCACTGAGATTGCTCCGCAAGTGATGTACATAGGCCATTATACAAGATTATTAGATATGTATTAGTAGGTTATGATTAAAAGCTCAAAAAAATTAGGGATCAGATGAATACATATATGTTAGCCTTTTTGTTGTGAAAGGGCCGGTCATTTATTATAAATTATTTTTTATTTTTTTATCTTGAATTGAATTAAAGTATTTTAATCAGGATTTATTTAAAAAATAAATGAACAATTCTTGACTGAACTTGACCATTAAAAAATATTCTAATTATGCTTCAATTTTGTTAAATTAGAGAAAAAATAAGTTATAAATTTACAATATACACATTATGTTAATTACATCCCCTTTCATGTTTATGCTAATACTTTATTATTTACTCTATCACTACTTCTTATTAAAAAAAAATTATATATCTTAATTCATATTGGTATTTTGTAATCATATTTTGTATTTAATAATCATATCGGTATTTTGTATTTTGTAATCATATTGGTATTTTGTACTACCTGCCGAGTTAAGCTTGGAAATTCGTAGTCCCAGGAATTTTCTATGGAGAATGGCTTAAGAGAGGGGGGTCCTCTGGCTCCTCTTCTATTTAATATAGCATTAGAAGAAACTATCCGTTCAATCAGAACTAATCCAGGAGGCACCATTTACAATAGACTGTCTCAACACTTAGCATATGCAGATGATGAAGTCATTGCCGCAAGAACCCGAGCAGCATTAAAAGAAACATTACAGGAATTCGAAGAAGCAGCATATCAATTGGGTCTTGAGACGAATGAAGACAAGACGGTGTACATGAATCGGTCAAGAGAGGATAAGGAAGAGAATAGCAAAGTGACGTTCGGAGACCACAGTTTCAGTTCTGTAAACCAGTTTAAGTACGTTGG
>NW_027115079.1:236976-250359 GCF_000696795.3 Halyomorpha halys
CAGAAAATACTGAATTTTAGAGGTCTCTCTAAAAGGATGAGAGTGGTCATTTACAAAACCATCGTAAGGCCAATAGTGATCTATGGGGGAGAAACATGGACCTTGACAAGAAAAGCAGAACAGATGCTCAACTCCTGAGAGAGAAAGGTAATGAGAAGGATATGGGGAGGAGTCTTGGACAATGGAGTTTGGAGAAGAAGAAGGAATGAGGAACTGATAATTCTGTACGAGCAACACAGCATCGTAGCGCTAATTAAAAGAGCAAGATTAAGGTGGTTAGGAAACGTTGAGAGGATGCCCGATGAAAGGATACCCAAAAAGATGGTTTATGGCAAACCAGATGGAAAACAGAAAAGAGGACGTTTCCGGATCAGATGGCTGGATGATGTGGAGAAGGATTTGAAGCTCTTGAAGGTTGCCAGATGGGAGAAGAAAGCAAGAGACCGTGTAGATTGGTTGGCTGTTGTGGAGGAGGCCCGGGTTCTTGCAGGCAGTGTAGTGCCATAATAATAATTGGTATTTTGTATTGTGTAATCATATTGGTATTTTTTTAAAGACTGGTAATGACTTCCTTCATGAACTAATAAGTTTTTTGTATCATTTCAGATCATTACACCCAATAGACCACAATGCTTGGACGATTTGGCAAGCAAGTATGGCCAGACTTCGATGCACGTCTACTTCGTGAAAAGGCCTTGGGACATCTCATGCAACTGCTTTGATAAGCTTATCAACTTTCTTACCGACTGGATACCAATCTAATAATAATTATTAAATAGGATTGATTTTCTGTATGAAATAAATTAAATTTAATAGTACTAAGAAAGATATGATTTATTTCTGTTTGTTATAATTTTAATTTAAGGCCAGATATACCTATACGAATGAAATGAATGAAAAACATTATTTGTTATTTAAAACGGATCATTTAATATTAAACGATAGTGAAGTCATCGGGAGAATTGGAATATTTGATACTCCAGTATTTGGATTTGCTCCCGATTAAAATACAGATGTCTAAATAATCTTTTGATGGATTTCTATTTGGAAAGTATGTTATCTATTGAAAGAGGAGAGATAATATTAACTAATTACTAGCTCTAAAAGCCATACTGTTGTAAAAATTCAACTGAATAAATTTACGCCAAAATCTTTATACCAAATAGAAACAAAGATAATTACTGGTCAGATTTAGGTACCGGTACTCTATCTAAAAAGAGAATCTGAAACGGTTTAGGGTGAATAAAAAAAGTCTTTACATAAAACAGAAAGCTTAACTTTTAGTTCATTAACTGAAATTTCTGAATTGGGAGCACAAAACTTTTGTACAGCATTGTCTTTGAAAGGTGCAAGAAGCTAGTTTAGGATAACTCAAATAAATAGTTAATTATGTAATGTAATAATATTAAAAAAATATGATCTTATAAATTAAATGGAAGATTACCCACTTAACTTGTATAAGAAAATAAAAGCATGTTTATTATTGGCATCGGTTGCATACATAAGCCCGGTGGATATGCTGCAGCCGCCCGTATGCCCAGGTACGTACGGTAAACAGGGTTTAAAACCAAAATTAAAAAAAAAAATCTTGAGAAACTCAGTTTTCTTTAAAAATTGTGAATAAAAGTTACTCCATCTGTTTCAGAAATGGATCGGTTATAAAATTGCTTTACCAATTCACAAAGCTATACTTAATTAATTTGCCGTTCAAAATAATTCCCTAGGATTATTATTAATTTTAGGTGTTGCGGGCTTGGCGGTGTTCAGGCGGCTTTGACAGTTGCTAGCTTTGCTGGTCCTTGAGTTCACTTTCGTCTCCTTCGGACTGCACTACCTCAGACACTCTCTCTATAATCCCTCTTCGTTCTTACTCATTGGCCTTGCTTAGTTGGAGATGTTTTGCCTACTTCTTTACTGTTTAGCTGACCTCTCCTTTCGTTCTTTCTTGATGGAATTTTTGTCCTCCTCCTAATTTCTATTCAGCCATTTCATTGGCTAGTCAAGTTTTAGGGGCGGAATCACAGTGTTTGATGAAGACCTGAAACTCAGGTCGAAAGGTCGGCATAAAATAAATAAATATGGTTTTGTTTATTTATGTTGTTCTTTGCTGACCGCACCCCCCGACAAACTTCTCCAATCATTAATCTACTGTCAACTATCTACACCTCATTAACTAAAAATAAATTTAAACTACAAAAATCTCAATCTTTTTACTTCACTCCTTCATTTTTTTTTCAAACGTTCAATAATAAGGGGGTGAATAACATATCATAATAAATAAAGTAATAAGTAAATATCATAAAGATTTTTTTTCTTTAAGTAATATTTTTCTTCACCTCCTTAAAATCATTTGTTCAACTCCTCTCTCAAAAATATTCACTCTTCACTTTCATATATTTTTAACACCATAATTAAAGGTACTCTTGAGTAGCTAGTCCATGAAAAGTGAAAGTCCTATGGTACAAAGCAGGAATGAATTCTTGCAATCTGAAATAATGACTGAATTATTGAAAGTGAAATCTGTATCTTCAGATATTGACCTAAAACTATTTTATTTACATTCATAAAATATTTCTGGAAATAACATTAGTAATTCAGACTTAGTAAACTCTTTTTCTTTTTTTTATATTTATTTAAGTGTTTCGACCACACGGGTCATTTACACTTGATTTACAAATTCGATTACAATTGGCATGTTCATACATTAGAAATACAGATATAGTTGAAATTACAAAGTGATAAATTTACATACATACATGACATACAAAGACAGTTGAAATTACAAAGTGAGAAATTTACAATCACAATTACCATTACATGTTAACAATTACAAATTACACTTCACAAATTTATTACTGTTGTGGAGTCTTCTCTGATCATTTCCTGTACACATGAAGATAATCGGCGAGACTCCAGAGTAACCCAGTAAGAATGTGCCCAACAGCGAGATCACTTCAGCAGCTTCGACACATCGGTGCATCCTCCCTCCTTCATGAGATGATAATAGGTGAGTCGCGTATGGCCTATCCGAAGATGGGTTAATACATCTCTGTAGCAGATTCATGTTCCGGCCGGGTTTGATTAAATTTTATGGTAGAGGTTGGAATGATGTAGAAACTTAAAAAGTCTATCTATAGTATGTTTGTTATCCTGCAAGATGGAATGGAGATCATCAAGTATATTATATAAAGATTTGAGGGTGTTATAAGCTCGGCATTCTGTCAGAATGTGTTTGATTGTAAGTTCTGTTCCGCAAGTTTGGCATAACGGTGGAGGATCGCGGGCCATAAGGTAACCGTGGGTCAGGCGCGTGTCACCTATTCGAAGGCGCGTCAAAATCACCTCCTCTTTGCGCACATCTCTAGTTGATGATATCCAAGGGGATCCTTGTGTTTATTAACAGTGTTTACAGCTGACATCCCAACCCATCCTAACACTATTCTCACCACGTATGCCGATGACACATGCTTGTCAGTGAATTATGATCCTTCCATTGTATCTCAATCCCTCCAATCCCACATCACCATCCTTGAAGAATGGTGCCAAAACTGGAGGATTAAAATAAATTCCAATAAATCCCACCAAATCACATTTACCCTTCGTCGTAAACCTTCGTCTTCTCCCATAGTATCTTTTAATAATACCCCACTTATTCCTGTTGAGCAGATCCGTTACTTAGGACTAAATCTGGACAAACGACTGACATAGAATCGTCATACAAGACTGAAAAGCCAGGAAACTGCTCGTCGATTCCGACTATTACAACATTTACTAGACAAACGGTCCAACTTCCAATCCACAAAAGACTGATCTACATGACTATTATAAGGCCTATCTGGACATATGGAATTGAGCCCACTAAACCATCTAATTCCTCTCGAATCCAATCCTTACAGTCCAAAATCCTTAATGCTCCTTACTTTGCCACAAATCAAATCATCTATCAGGACCTCAATGTCTCCTATGTTCCTGATTTGGCCAGAACCATATACCAATTCTTCCATAATAAACTTCCCAAGCACCCAAACCAATTCGTTTCTAACCTGGCTTCTCCTTCACTACTTAATAATCCTCCCAGGCGTCTGAAAAGAAGATGGCCTCGAGATCATCTCCTTTAGAAGTGTTTTTGGAGTTCTATCAATAGGTAGATTCTCTACATGTTTGTATCATGTCATAATATCACTTACAGCAAATTTACTTGATGTGTATATATGTATACAGTTGTAAATAACAATAAATAAATTATAAAAAATTTAAAAAAAAAACCTATACATATACTTTTTAGTTGACAGTATGACCACCAACCTTTAACATCATTAACAGTATTTTCAACATTGATGCTACATTAATTTGGAATAGAATATAAAAGCAGAATGTAAATTTTAGTAAGCAGTTATATTTATTCCATGCTTTTCCAAAAGAAACATAATGTACTTATCTTAAAACTGTTAACATTGAATTTAGGCAATCTCTCAAGGCCCATTTAAAAATTAATCCTGAATAGTATTGTTACTGTGAATAGTACAGAAATACTTTTTTGAAACAAGGCAGAATTAATTTCAATCCCAATTAGATTGGCAAGTGAAAGTTTAATGATGTCTCTACCACATTTTTAGTTTAAAATTGTGGTTCAAATGCATTCAAAAGCACTTGTTAAAATTCCAAAAAAATGTTCCAGTTGGTATAATAAAAAAGCAGGCTTTTTTGGTGTTATATTCTATATATAAGAAACATACTTCAAGAATTTATCTAATTATTCAGCTATCTATCTAATGAAATAAATGTTTAATACTAGATATTGATTTAAATTGACATCACCAATGTATAAAAAGTAGTTTGATTACTAAGGTGTTGAAAAATAATAACTCATGTTCGAAAAATTAATGTACGTAATCCTAAAAGTTAATGCATTTACAATCAAAGATGTTAAACGAATTTGATAAATAGCTTAATTTTATAACTTGATAATCGGCTCGATTAACAAACAACTGCTGAGCTTATCATATCTAAAAATTCTTTTACAAAGGAAAGAATCACTCAACCACTTGAATTGAAATTGTCATTTCAAATGCTAAACATAAAAACCCTACCTACCACATTCCTACAATATTGTTATCTCCCTATCCTAACCGTGATAGAATATTCAATAATCTAATTAGTTTTATGTATTAAAGACACAAGCATAACTACAGCTTCAAATGTCCTTCACCTAGGAATAGGTGCGTAGCGCACAAGTGTTTTCAACTGTTTATACGTCATCAAATGTTTACTTTAGGTGTGTAAAATACGTAGCAGTTGCCTATTAATTGTCTATGAATGGATATTGCAAATTCATGCAACATTTCCGTCAACTACAAAATGTTTTGTAAAACGTAATTATCGTCTTCCATATATCTGTTTAAGTTGTTTTTTTTGTACACTGAATATTTAAAATCATATTTGTTTTCTTATAATTATTTTTGTTTAACGATTCATATCATTGGTTAGTATTCAAATAAATACAAAGGTATTTTAGCATTCAAATAATTACGATTTTTATGATCAATCTTAAAATATTTTTTCAAAATTTTATCTTTTTTTTCACTATATTGAATTTGTAATAACACGTTTCGTTTAAATCAATTTTCAGAAAACTGATGCTGAACTACTATTTTATTTATTAACATTTGTTTCATCGCTGATTTAAGGGAACCATATCCGCTAAATATAATTCAAGTTATAGCATAACTTGTGTAAGTAAGGCTTAGTAACGAGCAGATCTCTAAAATGTTAATAAACACTGAACCGACGGGTAGATCGAAACGTAGATGGAAGGATTGCGTTAGGGGTAGTTTGGTGGAATTCGGTTTGTAGGGGCAACACTGAAAGGAAGTATGTAGAGAGCAATTGGTGGTATCGGCATCGAACCTTTGTGTTCGTTAGGCCTTTATTATAATTATTATTATTATCATTTGTTTTTAAAAAATAAATTATAGTTGAAAAACAATATGGCCAAAATTTTCACTCGGTGAGTAGTATATTTAGAGCTAACCAAAGAAAGAAAAGAATATTGAAACCTTTTTCAACCATTTTTCACTGAGTGTTGTGAGTGGAACTAATCTCCACAAAGACAAGCATTGATTTCTTTTTCCATTATAAGAGTGTTATTGACAGAATAAAACTGCTAAAACAACCTACATCCTAAAATGTATTTTTTTAATTTTTAATCACAAATTTCGTTTGATATCAATTTTCAGAAAATTGATTTTTATTTATTAGTATTATTATTTGTTTTTAAAGAACACAAAACAATATGGAAAAAACTTTTCACTCACTGTGCAGTATATTTCGAGTTATCCAAAGCAAGAAAAGAATATTGAAACCTTTTTTAGAAAGGTTTCAAATTCAATTGTGTTGAAAAATATTAATTTTTTCAGATTTTTGGCCATTGATTTTTTTAAAATTCAAAATAACGGCCAGAAAATGCATTTTCTCATATAGATTTTTCTTTAGTATGTGAAAGAAATGCTATAGCCCCAATAGTTAGATCTACGAAAGGATTCAATATTTTTTTCTTGCTTTGATTAGCTCTAAACATACTGCGTACTGAGTGAATAGCGAAAAGTTGTGGTCGTCTTGTATTCCACCTAGCTCAAAAACAAAAATGAAATAATATATTTAAGGTGGGTATATGCCTGGGACGTGACAGCAGCTTTTTCGCTTAGAGTGAATCACTAGGAAGTAATACTTTATAGAATTGATTTTTATAATTTTTTTTTTTATTTTCTCCATAACAGCTCGATTTTGATTAATCTAGGTGATTTAATGAAAAAAATAAATTGGTATTTAGTATCAGATAGGTTTTACCTTTATTAAAACAGTCTAATAGGATTTAAAGGCCGAATTTTCAATCTGTTTAAAGTACCTTTAATTTTATTAATTACAAAAAAAAAAAACAGTTCTCAATGTTTAGCATTAAGAAATAATGGATAAATACAAAATATTAAAGAATTTAATAAATAACTAAAGGAGTAAATGAGAAAAACAAACAGTTGACATATCCGATTCGAAAAGGAAAAGCCGAGACCACAGAATTTGCATTACGGCTCCATTAAATTTGTGTTAATTTTTTTGTTAAGCTGTAGTATGCTTTACATTTTTAAATTTATATTTGTTATTACAACCTCGAGAATCCTTTAAGAATAGAAATATATATATATAATTTTAGCTTTCCCAGGTTTTTAAATTGAAAACCACTAAAATCGGGCTAAGTTCAAAACAAGTCTACTAATCTACATACAACTTGGGGGCATTGGTAGGTTAGTAAGTAGAAAGTTTTGAGTATAAAATGACTTAGGTACCTGTATGCATTGTTGATGTATTGGAAAATGAATTATACACAAAAAGAACAAGGATTAGATTAAGATGAATACGTAATACAATATAAAAAAAAATATTCATCCTATGATATATGCCCCTTATAATTGATGAGAATATTTATAGGAAAATGGTACATTGGCCAAAATAGTCAATCATTTAACATATTCCTTTCATTAAAAAAATAAATAATCTACAGAAATATTCTATATACTGCAATATTTTTTCGGTCGATCCGGAAGAACATTTGCACACGAACCGGATTTCTATCGGCCGGTTAGCTTCTGTGCCTTTTAAATAATTTTCCTTGGTCCTCTAGTTTCCAACTTGAACAGAACTTGAAGCGCCTGATTATAGTGTGGCTTTAGTACCGTCGTATACGGAAATGATGTAGTAACCGTTGTCACTGGGTGCATCCCAAGAACAAAAATCGAGTAAAGCAACCATTCTTACAGCTCTGTTAAAACAATAACAGATAGATGATTATTTTTTTTTTAAACTTATAGGTTTAGGAAGTCAACGGTATCCTTTGGCGATTTCGATATATGAATATATTCTCTATCGGCAACGCACTAACATACGAGAAGAGAACGCTCTGTTTTTAGTTTAAAAATCAAGCTCCTTTGAAACGTTAGAGAATGCATAATTACTGACATAATTTTCAAATTTCCTCAGACTAAAAATGAAATTGAGAACATGCTAATATAAAGACGAGTACAAATTACAAAGTTGAAAGTAAAAGAAATCAACTCTGAAAATTCTCTATCCTATTCACGAATTAAAATTATTAATTAGCGCTAACGCGCTAGTTTATTAACTAACGCCTTCTAGCCCTCTCTTCCTCTCTCAACCTCTTGAGGACTACTGTGGTGAATCTCTTCACTGCGTTCCAATGCTGGTCTGATAGTAGCATATGGCTCATCACGTTCACTGGTGTGACGTGTCTCTCCAATTCACTTCATTCTGCTGCAAAGCGAATGCAAGTGAAAAACACGTGCTCCGCGGTTTCCTCGACAGTCTGACATCCAGGGCATTTTGCGGTGTTGTCCAGTTTGAAGCGGTACTGGTAGGCTCTAAAGCATCCATGTCCGGTCAACAATTGGATTATGTAAAAATCCACCTCACCATGCTGGGACCATACCACTTGCCCACTTCGGGTATTAACCTGTGAGTTCACCTCCCGGAATCTGCAGTCTCCCAACGCTGCTGCCACTTGTCAATGGTTATTTTTCACTCTTCTTCTCTGGAAAAGTGCAAGCGTCGTCCATAGGGTCTGCTTCTTTCTTCAACAAGGAGTTCCACAGGTGGCATTCGAGCTATCACGCACACCACTTCGTAGGAAACAGTTCGAAAAGCGCTAACTGTCCTTAAACAAACTCTGCGATTAACTGAAACCATCTGTCTCCTGTATTATTTGGTAACCATCGCTTCTTTCCAAATCGGGGCTGCATATAACATAATGGAGGGGACAACAGTAGCCAGAAGCCTTCGCATACTTTCTTTGGGACCACCGACGTTTGGCATAAGGCGTGACAAAAAGGATGCTACTTTAGCAGATTTAGCGCTAATATACTCTGCATGAACATTAAAGCGGAGACGTGCATCGATCATGACTCCTAGGTATTTTAAGCTAGACTGGGAACGAATTACGTGCCTACCAACCGTGACAGTGATAGACTCAGTCTGCTTCCTGCTAGTTACTAGGAGAACCTCGGTCTTGTGATCTGCAAGTTGTAGGCCTACCGAAGACACCCAACCACGGACCGTAGCAACAGCCTGGTTAGCGATGAGGGTAACTTCTTCCAAGTACTTCGCCGCCACTACAACTGCAACGTCATCTGCGAATCCCATAACTGTGGCTCCCTCCGGCATTGTCAATTTGAAGATTGCGTCATACATGCGTTCCACAGAAGAGGCCCTAATACCGAGCCCTGTGGGACACCACCAGTCACCTCATATCTTCTTTGCCCAATGTCTAAAAAGTAGAACAGAACTCTATCTTTGAAGTAGTTTGTAAGAACTCTCATAAGATAGGCTGGTACCGCCATAGTCCGAAAGGCATCTATTATACAGGTCCATTTTGCAGTGTTAAAGGCATTCTTAACGTCTAGCGTGATGATTGCTGCATAACACTTAGCACCTCTCCTCCACCTTGCTCCTGCAATTGCTGTGCATGCCATTTCGACTACCAATCCAACAGCATCTATTGTGTATCGCTCTTTACGAAATCCGAATTAAGCCCGCGAGAGGCCATTAACTCCCTCCGTGAATTCTTGTAACCTGAGGGAAAGGATTTTCTCGAATGCCTTACCCATAGTATCCAATAAGCAAATTGAAGATAGGTTGACGGGTCTTCCAGTCTTCCCTTACTCTTTGGAATAAGTACGAGGCGCTGTCTCTTCCAAGGTTTCGGGATTGAGCCTTCACGAATACAAGAACTGAAGAGATCAATGAAAATATCTGGCCTTTTCCTGAGAGTCACCTTCAGAGGCACAATCGGAATTCCATCCAATCCTGGTGCCTTGCTATGTTGTAGGTCCGAGGCGATGTCCTCTACCTCTTCCTGCGTGATTTGTGGAAAATCCGTTATATATGTATTGTTTATACATTCAGTTGAATTCGCCTGTTCAGAGAATAGTGTTCTGACAAAATCTGACGCGCCTTTTCCTCGGCAGACCCTTTCAATTCATACTCGTCCTCAAGCATTAAAGTTAACGCGGCGCCATCGAAAGTCTTCGTGTTCCAGCTGTTGGTTCTCCATCGAAAACTGTTCTTTCTTGTAGGCGTATCTAGTGTGATCAATATAGCCTGGTGATCACTGTTTGTATAAAATCCACAAACATTCCAAGTTGCGATCCCGTGCAGGCGACCACTCACAAACGTCAAATCAATGATGGATGATCTTCCTGCTCTTGTGAACATCGGGTTTGTTCCGGTGTTCATTAGGAGCATATCACTCATTTGTGCGAAAGCTTCGAGGAGAACTTCACCACGTCGATTTGTTAACCTACTTCCCCATTCAGTTGCTCATGCGTTGAAATCACCTGCTATGATAGCTGGCTTATGGCAACTAGCCTCTAAGACAATGCGATCCAACAAATTAGCAAAGTCTTCTATTGTGATGCTGGGATAGGCGTAGCAGCTAAAGATGTACACGTCATTGATCTTCGCTCATACAAAGTCGGAGTGCAATGTAGTATTCACTTCCTGAATAGGTTGGTAATTACAGGCCCACACAGCAGCTTTACCACTCACATCGGATACCCACGAGTTTCCATCTAGATTTTTATATTGTTCGCAGAGTATAGCGACGTCGATGTGCTGTTTCCGTACTGTTTGGTATAGGAGATCTTGTGCAGCTTCACAATGGTTCACAACAGCTTCACAATGATTCAGTTGAAGTATTCTCATCTGCGATGTTGTTGGACTTGCACCATTGTTGGAGTAAAAGGTCGCCTTTATTAATTTTTCGGACCTTTGTAATTGATGAAACCATTTCCACCATCGCCGAATCTTCTCTCACCTTTTGTAGGACATCTCAGTAGCACTGGCTTTCCGGTATTTTTACTATGACTGCAGCTGGCCTCGGTTGCTTAGGGCGAGGTTTCTTCCTCGATCTCTTCTGCACTTCTTGCCTTAGCTCCTCCTGCTGCCTGTTCTCCACGCTGAACTGTAAAAGATCTCTGAGGGTGATCTGCATTATGATGCACCACTGGTGCATTGGGTTGTGCAGTTTTCTTCTTGTTTGCAGTGTTTTTCCTTTTATCGCCTGTTAAAGAAGGTATGGTTACTGTTCCTTCTGATTTAACACCATTCTTCCTAGGTGGACTTACCTCCTTCGTTTGGGTGTGGCCGTCTGCAGTTTCTATAGGGAGTGCAGCTGTTTCTAACTTTATATATATATATATATATGTATGTGTGTATGTGTGTGTCCTTAGGATGACTATCCCAGAAATTTTGTCAAAAAAGTTTAGCATCATAGAAAATATGGCTCACATGACAGAGGATTAACAGCCGGAAATAAATCTGATGTAGATAAAAGAAGGCGATGAATATAAAATTATCATTTTTAAATAGCAAGCTTATTAACTAATTAGGACATCAATAGCAATTTTAGGTGTAAATAAATTTCCTCCTATTATTTCAACGATTGTGTAAATTATGCTAGCTAATATTTGCAAACTGTCAATGGTGGGAGAATCACTACTTATATCATGGAAGATTTCATTTGTTCTATATCAACAATTGAGATGGGAGTCAACACAGCTTGTAAAGTAAGCATCTCATCTGCACTCACTATGTGCTGTGTGTTAGATTTTAGTAATGTTATTTCTTAGGTTTTTAAATTACTTAACGTTCTCTTTAGTTTTAAAGTAATGTAATAATTATAAAATAAGTTATAAATAATTATTAAATAAGTTATAATTAATGGGCTTCTGAAATGCAGAGAAAAAGAAAAAAGTGAAAAAAAAAAAGTATTATCTATGTAAACAAGTATGTTTATGAAGTTATAATTAATTATACTATAAGTAATAATAATAAAAATTATTTATTAGTTTTTAATATGATATATAGTAATTATTTGTTTCAGAGTGGTTAGCATCAATTAAAACACAATTTTCTTTGACCCTTTTACTTTCAACTTTTATTCTGCGACGTTTCGGCCCTTAGGCCATTATCAAGGAAACAACATAAAATAGTCAGGTTATTAACATTTACTTCGCTCATATGTAACATTGATATTTCTTCTTATAATTGAATTGTAACGTTCATTAATATAGATTTTTCCGATGCAGGCTGATTGCCTCAGCCAACAATTCTTAAAAACAAAAGTATTTATCAAAATAATGTCACAATAGTTTCTTTTAAAATTTTATAAAATAGCGTATTACATACAAAATTACAAAAATCTAGATTAGGTCAACATCGAAGAATAAAAACCGAGTTGAGAGTCAAAAGAATAAAAAAAAAATGCGTTTTAAGAAAAGTATTTAATTATGCTTGAAAATTAGATTACTGATATAATTTATTATTCATAAAGATTATTGAAATAAAATAATATTGATATGTCTTATAGATTTTGGCACTAGTGTGCTTCATCCAGGTGTGTGCAGGTGCTAAAAAATGGGAAGAGCTTAGTGGTTAGTATCATTGAAATTAATTGATTTTATCAATAGTATATTAAACAATTGACTTCGTTAATTTTCAATTCTCATTCTTAACCGCTTACATACAATACGAAAAATATATAGCACAGACAAAAAAAATCTAATTATGAATCAATAAAAAAAATATAAAATATATTGATTGCAGCACGCTACAATATAATAATATTATTTCTTGATGTTTTAAAATAATCCAAATATATAAAATTCAGATATTTTAAATAAACTTCCTGTTCTATGGCAATAAAAAAATTAACAAACTTTTCAATATTTCAGTGTATGAAATTAAACAAATTCGATTGGTGGTAAACTGTAATGATACTCATTTATAAGCATTATTTATTTATTAATCAGAGGATGTTTATGTTACAGTTTGTTTTAGATCAAATTCTAATTTAGCTCAAAACTATATTACCAATAAAGCAATACCAAGAATTAATAACTTTATAATTCTTTTTCTTCTTATTTTCAATTGGAAGTATATCATTTACATTTGATTTGGTAGTGAATCATTTCTTTATTAGAAATTTTCCTTTATATATTATCGAATATCCCCTTGCAGCGTTTCAGAGCTAATTCTACTGTTTCATCCTCAGGCATCTATCATAAATTATCATTCAAAACAAGCTTTCATCCAATATTAATTAACATTAAACGCATTTTTAAATAATAATTATTTTTATTTATTGATAATCTTTTGATTTACTGTTATTAATATGTACTTTATGAGGTTCTTGAGGATAACTCAATTAGACAAATATATTGAGGCGACTTTTCGCAACTTTGTTGTTTGCATAATCATGCCCTACAATGAAATTGAAATTTAAATATTGTACATTTGATTCTTGTTTGATAGCCTGAT